>NC_081430.1:78117827-78242529 GCF_949786415.1 Peromyscus eremicus
CGGGAAGGTTACTTGACCTCAGGGGTTTCAGCCCAGCCTGGGTAACCCAGTAAGACCTTTCTTGTCTCAAAACTCAAATGAAACCCGGGAATGCTGATAGAATGCCTGCTTAGTTGGCCGAGTACTTGCTTATCATGCATAAAGCTCCGGGTTCAATCTCCAGTACCACACAAACTAGGCATGTTGGCACATGCTTAGAATTCCAGCAAGTGCAAAGAATTCCAGAGAAGTTCAAAGTCATCCTTGGCTACTCAGGGTGTTCGAGACCAGCATGAACTACATGAGCTTCTGTCTCAAAATAAAATAAAATGAGACCTCCAGCCAACCCCACTGTTCCTTTTATCTTATGAGAACACAGAGAGAAGGTACCATCTGTGAGTCTACAAGCTGGCCTCTCTGTTAGAGTTCCAACTGCTGTGATAAAACACCATGACTGGGGTTGGGGATTTAGCTCAGTGATAGAGTGCTTGCCTAGCAAGCACAAGGCCCTGGGTTCAGTCCTCAGCTCTGGAAAATTTAAAAAAACAAAACAAAACAAAACAAAAAAACACCATGACCAAAAAGCTACCTCTCAATTCTCAGGTCACACTATCACCAAGTGGAGTCATGGCAGGAACTCAAAGGAGAGACCAGGAACCTGGAGGCAGGAACCAAAGCAGAGACCATGGAGGAGTGCTGTTTACTGGCTTGCTTCCCATTGCTTGCTCAGTCTGCTTTCTTATACCATCCGAGGCAACGTGTCCAGAGGTGGTGGCACTCCTAATGGGCCTCCCACATCAATCATTAATCAAGATAATAACCCAGACTTGCCTACAGACGCACCTTACAGAGGCAATTTTCTCAATTAAGATTCCCTCTTCTCAAATAGGTCTAGATTTGTGTCAAGTTGACAGGAACCAGCAAGGGGCCTTCACCAGACATCAAACGAGGCTTGATCTTGAACGTCAGCCTCTAGAATTGTGAGCAATATATTTCTATTGTTTGTAAGCCACCCAGGTGAGGGCGCTTTGTTACAGCAGCAGGAATTACTGTCCAGCTGCATTCTCAGAAGTTTCCAGGAAGCCCAGGTTCTCTGCTGCGGCCCACCTGGCCTTGGAGCTGCTCAGGAACTTGGCCTGGGGGACCTGGTTCCACCTCCCATCCTCCCCAGATCTGGATGTGGTTTCCTGTTGTCTTTCCAGACCCATGGGGTCTTAACTGGCCAGCCTGCTCCTCTATCCACCCCCAGGCCCTTTGTAAAGAGGCCTGACCAAGTTCTTCCCCAAGGTGGCAGTTTAGGGAAAGATACTAATTACAAGTTCACTGTCAGACTGGAATTGGCTAGCACCATACCCAAGCCAGGGCTTCCATTTTCAAAACAGCAATGACATAGTAAGGCACTCGGGAAGATCTGTCCACGTGCCAGCCCAGGCCACAACAGACCAAACCAGAGTCACTGTCCCCAAAGAAGCAGAGGGAGGCTTCTTTTTCTTCCACTGGGCCCAGCAGCCTGTCCCCTAAGGTTTTGGTTATTCTCCACACAGCATCCTCCACCCCCCAGACACTGGCTCAGGCTTTGGCATGTCCCACATATTCAGTGCCCCCTGACAGGTGAATTCATGATTGGAGTCTGGAGTCTTGGCTGGGAGGCTTCCTCCAAGCATTAATAGCTCAGCATAGCCTATTCAGGGGTTTCGCTGGGTCCCCATGTCTTTGGAGGCATGGATATTAATGAGGGTAACCTTCCTGCTGCTGTGGGTTTTTTCAGTTTCCACCAGCTTTAAATGCTCAGCATGTCAAGTCTGTATTCTGGTGACCATGGGGCCAGTAACAGTATGGATGGCAAGCAGAGTGTGGCCCTGAGCCACAGGATGCCCGATACTCTCTGGTTGCCATCAACTCTAGCTCTTCCAGGAGCCTCTGTGCTGTGACTGTGTTTGCTCTACCTGCAGAGAAAAACTGTTCACCGAGGAGTCTATTACCACACCCTTCCTCAAATAGTGTGGAGTATCAAGGAGACCCGGGGTGCACAAGTGTCCATCACAGAGAGCCCTCCCAGACTGGAGGCTCAGTCTCTAGCCAGTAAATTTCCCAAGGACATGCTGGTCCTTTGCTCACTGGGTCCTAGAGACCTTCTAAAGAAATGTACTCAGAAACACTACCCTAGAATGTGGCACCTTGGCATTTGAAAAAACAACAAAACCTGGGAAGGTCATCTCTCCCGGCCCTACCCCCAGAGACACTAAGAAGCCCAGTGAGCAAGCCTTGCTAAACCCCGCCCCCAGTGTATGGCCAGTCAATCACTCACCCTCCTGTCGTCCAGTCATGGTCCTGTGACTGTCCATAGGGCCACACAGCTTTCCCAGTCTCTCTGGCTCTTTACCTTGCAAGGGCTCCTGGGTCACCTGAAGCTTCACTTGGAATTGTTACACTTTTCTCTGGCATACCTGTCTTTGCTTATAGGAGTGTAAAGCCATGACCCTGGCAATGGCTGACAAGAAACTACTGTCTCACCCCTACAAGATCAAAGCCATTTTAAAGACAATGCTAAGACTCTTTACTCGCCCATTCTGAGTGAGTAAAATACAATGGAATTTTCAGAGGCTGCATGACTTGTAATAGTACAGTAGGCTGAATGCAAGAAGAAATACAAAAATCTAACCGTATATATTCTAGTAAGCTCCATAGCAAAAAGATTTGCTAAAAATTAAAGGGCAAAGAGTGTGGCTCAGTGGTAGAGCACTTGGCTAGCCTGTGCTAGGTGTTTAAGCCCTTGCTGGCAAGCACAAGGTCCTGAATTCAGCCCCTCACAAAGAAAAGGCAATTAAGAATAGGAAAAGTCAGCCGGGTGGTGGTGGCGCACACCTTTAATCCCAGCACTCAGGATGCAGAGGCAGGTGGATCTCTGTGAGTTTGAGGCCAGCCTGAGCTACAGAGTGAGTTCCAGAAAAGGCGCAAAGCTACACAGAGAAACCCTGTCTCAGAAAACCAAAATTAATTAATTAATTAAATAAATAATAGGAAAATGTCCTTATGATCCTTTATTAAAGAAGTCAGAAACATAATTTAAACATTAGGGTGGGTGTGGGGCTGGAGAGATGGCTCAGCAGTTAAGAGCACACATTGCTCTTGCAGAGGACCTGGGTCTAGTTCCCAGCATCCACTGTGGCTTAGAACTGTCTCTAGTGCCAATTCCAGGGTGTCGGGCACCCTCTACTAGTGTCTATACCTGCCGTATGCACACGCTGCACATACATACACGCAGGTAAAATAAATATACACACAAAATAAAAAGAAATAAAATAATTGTGGTGGGAAAGATGGTTTAGTGGGTACAGGTGCTTGGCTGGTAATCCTGGTGACCTGAGCTTGACCCCGAGGACCCATGTAAAGAAGAAAGGGGGAAACTGAGTCCATGGAGTGTAGCAGAATAGTTTAAGGGGTGTTACTTTTGTTTACGTTGCATTTGTTTAACTCTGTGAAGCTGTGTTGCTGTGCCTGTGAAAAACACCTGATGGTCTAATAAAGAGCTGAACGGCCAATAGCAAGGCAGGAGAAAGGATAGGCGGGGCTGGCAGGCAGAGAGAATATATAGAAGGAGAAATCTGGGAGGAGAGATCTAAGATCTAGCAGCCAGAGGAGGAGGACTCCAGGGGCCAGCCACCCAGCTACACAGCAAGCCACAGAGTGAGAGTAAGATTTACAGAAGTTAGAGAACGGGAAAGCCCAGAGGCAAAAGGTAGATGGGATAAGTTAAGGAAAGCTAGCAAGAAATAAGCCAAGCTAAGGCCAGGCATTCATAAGTAAAAATAAGCCTCCATGAGTGATTTATTTGGGAGCTGGGTGGTGGGCCCCCCTAAAAGAGCCAAACACCACCAACAACAATAGAGTTGTCCTCTGACCTGTGTCCACGTGCTGTGGCACATGCATTGTGACGGTTTGAAAGAAAATGGCACCCAAAGGGAGTGGCACTATTAAGAGGTGTGGAGGTTGGAGGGAGCGTGCCACTGTGGGGGTGCATTTGGAGGTCTTCTGTGCTCAAGCTACGCACAGTGTGACACTCAGTTCACTTCCTGTTGCCTGCAGATCAAAATGGAAGACTCTCAGCTCCTTCTCCAGCGCCATGTCTGCCTGCATACCACCCACCATGAAGATAATGGACTAAACCTCTGAACTGTAAGCTGCCACCCCAATTAAATGTTTTCCTTTATAAGAGTTGCTGTGGTCATGGTGTCTCTTTACAGCAATAGAAACCCTAAGACATATATGCATAAACGCACACACAAATAATTTTCTTGGAAAGCTAAAAATCACATGACTGCACCCCCCAGAAGGAACTTTAACCGTGTAAACACAATATTGATATCAAATGTATTTACTCCTACAGTACACCAGCAGGTGGCGCCTTAAGTATGCTGAGCACACTGAGCTGAAGCTGGGAAGGACCTCGGAAGCAAGAAGTGTCCCAAACTTATCCCATCCTCCTCGCTCCTGCCATTTCTCCCTCAAGTCATAGAAAGCTGGAAGCCCTTTCTCCTAAAGCAAGTCCTAAGACCCAGAAAGGCCGACCCTCCGCCCTACCTCTCCTGACACTAGGCTATCAGATTTTATTCCAAAGAATCTTGCTTCATGCCTGTGGTAGGGCAGAGTGAGTGAGCCAGAAGAATCTGAAGAGAGGCCTTGCTAGCCCTCCCCCCACTCATTACCAATATATTTTGGATCTTGACTGTCCCCCAAAGGGCTTATACATTGAAGGCTTGATTGCTAGCCTGCCATACTATTGGGAGGTGATGGACCCTTTTGGATGTAGGGACTTGGGGAAGTTGGGTCATTAGGGTTGTGCCCTTGGAGAGGGCGTCGGGACTCTGGCCCCTCTCCTCTCATTCTCTGTTACCCTACACTGAGGGGAGCCCTCCTCCTCCTCCTCATGTTCGCACCATGCTTCCGCAGGCCCCAAAGCAACAGGGCAAGTGATCAAGGACCGAGACCTCTGGAGCCTTCACCACCCTTTCCTCATAGTAAGTTGTACATCTCAGGTGGTTCGTCACTGGGATGGAGAGCTAACAGTTGACCTTCTTGTCCAACCATTTTCTCCACAATTTCATAAAAGTTTCATTAAGTCAGTCTGCTGTGCATTTCCTCATGTTTACCTGCCTGTTGTGGTGTGTCCTCTGTGACACTGTGGTTGTAAGAAAAGGCCTTGAGCCGGGCAGTGGTATAGATGGATCTATAGACGAGCCAGCCTCATCTATAGAGTGAGTTCCAGAACAGGCACCAAAACTACACAGAGAAACCTTGTCTCGATCCCCTCCCCCAAAAAAGGAAAGGCCTCACTCTTTCATGTCCTGATAAAAGACATTTGGTTCTTTTTTTTTTTTTTTTTTTTGAGACAGGGTTTCTCTGTGTAGTCCTGGCTGTCCTGGAACTCACCTCATAGACCAGGCTGGCCTCAAACTCACAGAGATCCACTTATCTCTGCCTCCTGAGTGCTGGGATTAAAGGCGTGCACCACCACAGCCTGGATAAAACAAATCTTTAAAGAAGGAGGAGGAGAATTTGTGAGTGGGTAGAATAGGAAAAAATAAAAAAAAGAATATGCTTGGGTGAAGGGGTCAGAGATAGCCTTATGGTCATAGAGTGGGGAGTGAAGAGTCCTTGCTCATCCTAGAAAGAATGAAGTTCTCCTGGTGTTTTGGAGCAAAAAGAGGGTCATCTTGTAGGCCAGCCTCCTTCTTTGGAGACTTTACTGCCAAGCAGGGCCAGCTGGAGGGGCCTCTGATCCCAGACCCACTCATGTCCAGTGGCCCCAGAATTCATCCTCTGCTCTCAGCATTGTTTCTATATGAAATTTGAAGTCTAAGAACTACCAAAGACCACACACACACACACACACACACACACACACACACACCATGTAAAGAACTACCAACACATTACTGGTCTGCTCGTCCTCAGACACTGGCTCCCTCCCTAGGCAGCCACAGGACCTGACCTACTCTGCCATCCACACATACCTCACAGAAACCATACATACAGAGGCCCTTCCCTGAGTCACTGGCCTTTCCAGAGATCCTAGGTGCCTGAGTTGAAGGCCATTGTTGGCAGGACATTGGTCCTTGAGGACCAGTCACAGCTGATCCCTTCCCCATACAGGTGAAAGGGCTTATCCTTGATTTTTAAAGCTTGGGTCTGTTTTCCTCCAGTCCCTAAAGCTCCAGACAGAGGCCTCAAAGCCCTGAGCCTGGGAAACCATCAGGCCGGTGGCCACTGCCCTGGGACTTCCTAGCCTTGTCTTTATGTCTCGCCCAGCTGAACATTCCCCAAATGTGAAATGCAGAAGCGTGGAGTAGCTGGATTCCCTGCAGGAACCTCCCCTCTCCCCAGTTAGCAGACTGCTGCTCTGACTTCCGATCCCCACCCCTCACCCCCCAGAGAACCTGGTTTACATTCATGGGCTCTTTTCTCTATGGAGAATGTATCCTGATTGCACTCTGTGGGAACCCCTGAAAAGCAGCCCCACGGCCACCAGGACTTAGTTCCCAAACAGCCAGCCAGAGCTTTTTACCTGCTCCCTGGACTCTCCCCGGGAACCAGCTGCTCTGTTTCCCAGAATTGATGCCAGCCTAGCAGCTCCGTCCACCCACCAGTCCCTCCTACTGGAGTCTATTCATGGCAGATGGCATGCTGTGCTCGGACTGTGACCTTGGTTAGACGGCACGAAGCCCCCCTCCCCCTTCCCATATCGTCAAGGTCCTTAATTCCCTTAATTGTGAGGAGACCCACACAAACACATAGAATGACAGGTGGAGGCAGGCACAGGACCCCAGATAAGAAAAGAGAGAGAGGGGAACTCTCTTACGGAGGCACTCGATCCTGGCACTCATACCTGCAAACTGGAGACACCCACATCACACGGATCAAGGAAACGAGATGACGTGGAAACACATATCAAAATGTCTGCACGTCAATTTCAGTTCGATCAGAATAGATGTCCCCTTGAAGCTGGGCGTGTGGGCTTATGCTTACAAGCAGCACTCAGGAGGCTGAGGCAGAGGATTTGTGAGTTGAAGGCCCGTCTAGGCTACAGAGCAAGACCCCATCTGTACCAGCCTTTCCCTTTGGGTCACCAACCAGCTCCCAAATCATGACACAGAGACTTATTAGTTAGGAATGCTCAGCCTTGTCTTAGCTCTTATTTTGATCTGTTTCTCTTTATCTACGTTTTGCCTCGGGGCGTTTTGCCTTCCTTTCTTTCTGCATATCTTACTTTCCTGCTGTCTCCATGGCTGCTGGCTGCTGGCTGCCTTTCCACCCCCAGGGAATGTCCCTCTCTTTCTCCCTCATTCTTTTCTCCTTCTTCTCTCTTTCTCTTGAGCCTAGAGTTCTCCTCTTATTTATTCTCTCTGCCCACCATCCCCACCTATCCTCTTCTGCCCAGTTATTGGCCATTCAGCTTTTTATTTGACCAATCAGGTGCCTTAGGCAGGCAAGGAGAAACAAATGCAACACATCTTTTCATAGTTAAATAAAAATGCAGCATAAAAAAATGTAACACATCTTTTCATATAAAACAAATGCAGCAGAAACATATGTAACACATCTTTACATAGTTAAACAAATGCAGCAGAAACAAATATAACACATCTTTGCCCAGTTAAAATAATATTCTACAACACCTATCTTGTTTGTTTGTTTGCTTGTTTGTTTGTTTTTTGAGACAGGGTTTCACTGTGTAGCCCTAGCTGTCCTGGAATTCTCTTTGTAGACCAGGCTGGACTCAAACTTAGAGATCCAATTGCCTCCTCCTCCTCAGTGCTGGGATTAAAGGCGTGTGACACCATTGCCTGGCTAACATCCTGTCTTTTAAAATAGGGATTATAAGACGGGCATAGTGGCACACAACTGTGTGTAAATAATTGTAAAAACAAGTGTAAAAACTTAAATTTAAAAAAAATTAACAAGATGTTGGGTGGTGGTGGTGGCAGCGGCGCCTTTAGTCCCAGAGGCAGATGGATCTCTGTGAGTTCAAGGCCAGCCTGGTCTATATAGTGAGTTTCAGGACAGCCAGGGCCACATAGAGACCTTGTCTCAAAAACACCAAAAATAAAATAGGGATAATACTGATAAGTGTAAAGATAAAGTGAGTGTAAAATGCTTAAGTCTTAGGCCAACATGAAGTAAGTGCTTAACAGATGTTAGTCATTCATCTCCTGTTAATGTGCTTAGCTGCTTCTGCATTCACTCTGTGGTATGGATATAACTAGTCACTCACAATTCTGAGAATAACTGAGTTACAGTTGTCGAATGAGATAGAATGGCTGGGCTTTCCCATTCCATCTACGAAATGCTGTAATTTTATATTTTGCCACTAGAGGACAGCATCTACCTATCTCTTATTTATTTGCTAGCTTATTTCTTTGTATTTTTAGACAGGGTTTCGCTATGTCGACCTGGCTGACCCGGAATTCACTAGGTAGTTCAGGCTGGCCTTGAACTTAAAAGAGATCCACCTCCCTCTGTCTTCCCAGCGCTAGAATTAAAGTGGTGCACCACCACGCCCAGTTCTCTTTCTCTTTTCCAAAAACACTTCTAAAACAGCATCCTTCCCCAGTTGTGAGGAAGGTGAAGGGAAGCTGGCTGGAACGTACCAGACATGGGTTTCTTGCTTTGCCTCCACATTTCACTTACACGCATGCTCCCCCAAGAAATCTTCCGTGAGTAGCTGTAACTTCAGATAAATTATAGTCCGTACGATTTTATACACAGCTTACTAAAATGCAGTCTATATAACATCCTATACATACTTTGCTTAAAAACCCAGTTTCCCCACTGCCTTGAGTTATAAAGTAACAATTTTTATTCCTAAGCCTAGGGTCTCCCACAAGTATCTGGTGACAGTTTTCTGGTCCCTGCAATGCCACATAACTTCACACACAGACACACACACACACACACACACACACACACACACACACACATCCCTGCTTACTCCCTTGGCACACTGCCATTTCCACCCTTCCAGCTGGAATATATGTAGAGAAACATAGAGGCACCTGAGGGGAGATGGTAGCTCCTTCTAGACTGTACGTGTCCCAATTCAATGTGGCTACAGGAATGGCTTCTTTCCCGGCCCGTGGGACTAACTGTTTTAGCACTTGGAAGGACTGGGTTCCCTCTCCTGGGCTAGACAGCGGTTCCCAATGATAGTCACTCTCCAAGTAGGACCCTGAGAGCGGTCAGTGTATTCATCTGAGCTACCCATATGGCATCCACCACATCACATCTATGTGGCAGACGTGGAAAGAGACAGAGGAATGGAAAAGGAGCCAGCAAGAGGGAGCCACGAACTTTCCCACCACAGTAGACAGCTGGACTGGACTGTGAATGGGGACAAGGTGTGAAACCAATTGGTCTCCTATGTAGGAACACTCAGGCACTCATAGCTCCATCCCTGAAGGAGCCTGCTGGTCCTCAGACTGGTCTTCTGTGGTCCAGGGAGAAGCCCCTGGGGCAGAGTTTGTGTATGACAGGTGGAATTTTGCTGGAGCAAACCAATGTGAAAGGTAGAGGCCAGGTGGTAACAATGGCAGCTGGAGACTACCTAGCTAACTGTCCACCCGGTTCCAGCTCCCCTTTTTCTCCAGCAACAACCTCTGACCCGGGGCAGGAGTCCCTTCATCCCCCATCCTCGTGGGTGTCTGTGGTGCTTATTGGCCAGCATCCATATCTGGAGAAGCCCAGTGCTTGGGTGAGCGTCAGGGAGACAGACGTTTCAATTGCTTGCAGAGTACTGAATCCAAGTGGCTGGGGTGGGGCTTCCACTGTAGGATAAGCACAGGGCCGAGTCTACAAGAAGCCTTTGCTCTGTTTGAGGGTGCCATATTACATACCCACAGTGGATGCCACTCTTTCTCAAATGCGTCTCTTTGTTAGCCATGGAAAGTTGGGGAAGCTGGTAGGTCGCCATCTTGCCACCTTAGAGGGAGAGGCATTTGAGAACGGGGTCACACCAGAGAGACTCTAGATCCTGCTCTGTTGGCTTGACTCCTTCCTGAGCAATATCAGAAACCAGCATTACCCCTGGACACGTCAGTTATTTGAGCCAATGAATGATCCTGGCTTTGCCAGCTTTGGCTGCATCTTATGTCTCCTACACTAAGATGGGTCCTAACCAATAGCTACAGAGACACTCACAACTGACCCTGGGTTGGGCCATTAATGAGCTATTTTATCATCTCATACGGATCATATAAGAATCCAAAGGCTCTTGCTGGCACTCTTCTATCCTCTCATCCGCTTTGGCTTCAAACTTTGCCATTGTCTAGCACACTCCAGGTTCTCACTCATCAACACGAAGGCCCAGGCTTTGCTCTCAGGCCTTCCCACACAGTGACATCCTTCCCCTTCATGTTCATATTTGGCCAGTCACCAACGCCTAAGGAAGCCTCTAACCCTGAGATTCTCAACGTGTGGGTCCTGTCACATGAACCTTTTACAGGGAATCATCTAAGCCATTGGAAAACACCGAGATTTATATTATGATTCATAACAAAAGCAAAATTACAGTTATGAAGTAGCAATGAAAATAATTTTATGGGGAACTGTATTAAAGAGGTGCAGCCTGAGGAAGGTTGAGAACCACTGTTCTAACCCTTCCTCCTGTGTTCCCTACCACATTCTTTCTGTAGCCATGGCTTCCCCCCCTCCTCCCTTTACCAAGTGTAAACTTGCCTTCAGTAGAACCTGGCAGGTGTTCTCCTAGACTGCCTAGAATATTCTGGATGGGCAATGTGAGACCTCCTCCATTCTAATTCCCAAATGAGGTTCCAAACTAACCACAAGCCCTGGTTTTTGTGTGGTTGGATGTGTCCCACTTCTTGCTCCCAGCTCCTGTGGCATCGGGTGGGCCTTTGGGGTAGGAGTATTTGAAATCACATAAGCTAGCTTGAGTTAGGAGGGAGCTTGTGCAGACACGGTGGGGTGCAGAAATGGTGACACCAGTAACTTCTAAGTTCCAGGCCAGGCCCATTGAAGCTGCTTCAACACACTGTGGACTCATCAAATTCAGACACCTGTTGGACAGATCTCCATGTGGTCCTTCCACATCTCACTTTGAAGGGCTGGTTTTGGCTTTGCCATTGTTTTACCAAGTTCCAGGGCTTAACATTTATCCCTCTGAAATATGAAATTTCTGCCATCACTACTGCCCAAGAGCTTTTTAGACTCTAATTCTCTCATTTGCCATACTGGCTTTATCACGGCTGTGGGTTTCATGAGTTCAAATCACCAGGGAGTGTGTTGACCAAGACAGGACCACCCAGATAAGTTGTGATCAGCTGAGCACGCTCACTTAGTCACTTAGGTCTCTAGAGGGATGAGCCATTGACTGCTCTGTCCCCCTGTTCCCTCTGGGATTTGAGATGCAGAATGGATTTTGGCAAGAGCTGAGACATCTTTGCACTGTTCCTTCCATAGAAGTTGGTATCCAGGGGCTGGAGAGATGGCTCGGAGGTTAAGAGCACTGGCTGCTCTTCCAGAGGACCAGGGTTCAATCTCCAGCAACCACATGGCATCTCACAACTGTCTCTAAGTCCAGGATCCAACACCCTCACACAGACATACATACAGGTAAAACACCAATAAAAATTAAAATGAATAAATAAGAGGTTGGCATCCAACCCTTTCCTCTCAGGTAAAAACCAGTGATGCGGCAGCCTTTTCACAGAGCTAAGCTGAGCCTGGAGGCTCCTTTATGCCCCCTGTTTCCTGAGCTGGGGCTCTGCCAGTGTCCTTTGTCATGTCTTGAACTCATGACCCTCCCATCTCAGCCTCTGAGTAACGGGGACTACTGGTATGTGCCACCTTATTGGCTTCCTACATAAGTCATATATATATCCCATAATATATTCCTATGTATATGTATATTCCTACGTAAGTCATATACATTCCATTTATAAGTCTTCCAAGCCTTCAGGGAGCGGGTTAGGAATTGGGCTTTTGAAATGATCTCTTGCTATGTAGCCCAGGCTGGCCTCAAACTGGCAATCCTCCTGCTTCTGCCTCCTGAGTAGTGGAACCTACAAGTGTGTACTACCACATCTATCACAAATCATCTTTTAAAATTACTTTCAGAAGTCAGTCCCCCACTTATTAGCTTGAAAACCTCTCATGTTGTTGGGAAAGTAGAACTCAAGGGGACTTCTAATCAGGACGGCATGATTGGGCATGAAAGTTGCCAGAAAGGGATAATGAGAAAATGTATATTAAGGCTGGTGTGGTAGCATATGCTGTAACCCTTGTAGTAGAAATCTGAGAGGGTCTTATTAATAAAATCAAACCTGTGGCCAGTTATTAGGGTGAATGCTGGAAGGTCAGAGAAGCAGAACAAGCCACAGCTACCTCACCTTGCCAGTTCCTCAGCTGATCCTGTTTCCTTAGACTGGAAACCTCTGTGTCCTCATCCAGAATGAATCTCAGCTGAACGGCTGCTCCAAAGCCTGAAACCTTAATCAGCTAAAAGCTTCTAGTTTCTGGTCCTCACGCCTTATAAACCTTTCTGCTTTCTACCACCACTCCCTGGGATTAAAGGCTGGCTTTCTGGGATTAAAGGCGTGAGTCACCATGCTTGGCTGTATCCTTGAACACATGGATTTCTGCCTCTGGAATGCTAGGATTAAAGGCATGTGCTACCACTGCCTATCCTCTGTGTTTAATATTGTGGCTGTTCTGTCTCTGACCCCAGATAAGTTTATTAGGGTGCACAATATTTCGGGAAACGCAATACCACCACAAACCTTAGCATTTGGGAAACAGAGGCAGGAGGATCAGGAGATCAAGTCCATCCTCAGAGTAAATTTGAGGATAGCCTGTGCTGCAGGAGACTTTATCTCAAAAAAGCAAAGTGTTTAATAAATTGTTGAAAGTAATTTGTGGTTAAAAAAAAGTTCTAGAGGCTGGAGAGATGGCTCAGCAGTTAAGGACATTTGCTGCTCTTGCAGAAGAGCTGGGGCACTTCTCGGCACCCACATGGTACCTAAGTACCTGCAACTCCAGGACCAGGGAGTTACAACACCCTCTTCTGACTTCACACACACACACACACACACACACACACACACACGTAAAACACTCACACATAAAAGGAAATAAATTTCTTAAAAAAGAATGTTCTATGTCGGTGGTTCTCAATCCATAGGTCACAACCCCTTTGGGGCTGAATGACCCTTTCACAGGGGTCACATATCAGATATCCTGCATATCAGATACTTATATTACAATTCATAATAGTAGCAAAATTACAGCACTAGGAAGGTTGAGACACACTGTTCTATACCGCCATTGTGGATATCTTATTAATTTGTTGTTGTTGTTTTTAAATACAGGGTCTCAGTATGCAGCTCTGGCTAGCCTGGAACTGGCTGTGTAGACCAGACTGCCTCTGCCTCCTAAGTGCTGGAATTATAGATCTTTCTTAAAATTGGTATTAGTTTTTTTTATTCATTATTTTTTTAAATTTCATTTTTTATTTGAGGGAAATCTCCTGTAGAGGTCAGGAGCAACTACCCCAAGCTGTTAGCAAATTCAAGGCCAGTCTGGGTCACAGAAGACAAAAATATAGTCAGCTAAACTGCAACACAATACTTTCATATTTAGTTTTATTCATGTATTCACCCACAAGATGGGACGGGCCAAGATATGCCAGAGAAAGCAGGACCTCAGTTGCCATGGGCTTTCCAGATCCTGTGACTGGTCCCCCCTGGAGTCTACTACCTTTTAGCTCCTGCATTCTCTGACATCCTGAAGCCTCCCATGTATCTTTGAGCTGGCTAGCTATAGTGTCCATGTTATGGACAAAGGGTCCCCTTGTGTTGACAGTTGTGTTCATATGAGACTTTTTAGACAGTAGCCTTCTCACCTGTGGGTGCAACAAAAGGCGAACTGGCCACACCCCCAATGCCTTTCGCCCTCCAAAGTGCTGCCACTCTCCATCCTGGTGCTATGGTTTAGACCAGAAATGTCCCCTAAAGGCCGTGTATTACTGACAGCCCTGTTATAGCCCGGGGCACTGTGAGGAATTATGGGACTCTTAGGACTCAGGGCTTTGTAGAAGGAAGTCTCTGTTGCCTGGCTGCAGCAAGCAGACATCCTTCAGCATGTGCTCCCCATGGTGATGTGCTGCTTAGGCCCAGAGGCAGCAGGACTGAGTGAGTACAGAATGAAACCCAATGAGGGTCAAATCTCTCTCTTCTTCTAAAGCGATTACTCTGTGTGTATGTCACCCCAATGACAGAAACCTGGCTAACACACTTGGTACTTACTAGCTAAGTGACTGCATTCTTCGGGCGCCGAGCTGGTGTGCACAGGAAAGCTTAGAGACGGTCTTGTGACCGACACAGCACTGAGTCAGACTGGGTGCTCAGAACGGTCATAAGGGTTTGCTAAGGTGTGGGGAGTCAGAGAGGTGCCATTTTCACAGACTGGCCTCATGGGGGCTGTCAACGGTCTCCAGAGAGGTGGGGTCTAAGATGGATAAAGATGTAAAGTTAAAATGTGCCATCCACAGAGGCAGGAAAGAGATGCTAAAGAGAACTAGCTGTCAGCCGGGTGATGGTAGGGAATTCCGTCCACCTGGCATTTAGAGTAAGCTGGCATAGTGACCCCAAATGGGCAAGGGTAAAATACAAAAGATGCCCATGGGCAAATGATACAGGTCAGATGAAAGGCCAGGGCTGGACTACCTGGTGCCAGAGCAGACAGCATCTATTAAGAGACAGAGTTCACCTTGAATGACCTTGAGTGCAATGCCCCGAATCATGCGCCAGCTTACAAAGCCCAAAGTCATGTGACATATAACAAACTCAAAATCAGAAACAAGTGTCCAGGACTTTGAATCTAAAAAAAGGGGGTGGGGGAGTGGGTGGGTAAGCAGGTGCAGCAGTTGAAGCTTCGGTGGTGTTTCATTTGTCCCAACCACGACAAACTGGGTTCAAGTTCACGAACAAGTCAAAGGGGCTGCCATGCATGCATCATGTGGTTTTTAGTCTGAAATATGGAACCAAGTGAGACATGTGACTTTAATTTTGGAAGTGTAAGGGATTCAGTTAGTAAAACAACACTAGACTGCTCGCGGGACTTGATTCATTACATTTATAACAATTTCAGTTGTTTTGTGTGGAGCCAGGATGTCACTGCTTAATGTCAATACACCAGAGTCTGAAGTTTAGGATCTCGGGGAGGGAGAACCATTGAGACATTTAAGTATGGTTTAAAATGTTCAAAGAAGGCCGGGTGGTGGTGGCGCACGCCTTTAATCCCAGCACTCGGGAGGCAGAGCCAGGCGGATCTCTATGAGTTCGAGGCCAGCCTGGGCTACCAAGTGAGTCCCAGGAAAGGCGCAAAGCTACACAGAGAAACCCTGTCTCGAAAAACCAAAAAAAAAAAAAAAAAAAAAAAAAACGTTCAAAGAAGTTTAATGAAGTTCGCCAATGGGGTTGTTACGGGAGAGGGACAAAATCTGCTAAAACGAACAAATGGTTTAAATAGCACAAGATGTCTATAAGGGGCCCTAAAAGCCTGTTTTAAGGGCTGGAGAAATTAACTCAGTGGTGGAGTGCTAACCTGACCCACATAAGGACCTGGGACACATGCTCAGCATTGAAAGAAAACCTAGGTTTAAAATTTGTATCCTCAACAGACTCAAAATTAATTTATGGTGTAATCTGGAGGGCACACTTTTGTTCAAACGACTTACGTGACTATTAACACTAAGCACTTATGAGGGGCTTGCCACCAAGCTTGGTAATCTGAGTTTGATCCCTGGAACCCACATGATGGAAGGAAAGAAGTCAACTCTGTCATCCTGTGACCTTCTCATACTCACTGTGGTACATGCATGACAAATGCTAAAAAAAAAAAAAAAAAGTCTGCTAAGGACACAGATTAAGCACACCTTTGGAAACTGGAGCATCAAAATTTGTGTTTCCTGGGTGTGAAAAACTTTCAGTTGGAATGATTTCTTCCTCTGAACACCTCAATTTATCTTTAGCTAATTTGCATATAAATAGCTAAGAACCAGCAAGTCTGCCCTCTCAAGATTTCGAAACCAGGACCAGCTACTTCTATGGCTTTCTCTACATAGATACACTCATTGAGTATACATTCAATGGCAAACCCAGGCTGAGTGTGCAAGAATGCCTCTGAATCAATCCCTACAATAGACTTCTCTAGCTCAGCCCAGGAAGTTTTGATTTGGCTTTAGTCCAGGGGGACACACCATGTTAAGGATCATCTGGTTTAAAACAAAACAAAATTTACATTTATTTACTTAGCACATGCAAGTACATGTAACCACATCCATGTGTCAGAGGACAACTTTTGAGAGTTGATTTTCTCCATCATGTGGGTCCAGGGATCCAACTCAGGCTCGGCAGCAGGGGCCTTTACCCACTGGGCCACTCACTGTGCCCACTGGCTTGCTTTTAAGTGACTCTTCCAACTCAACGGACTCCTTAAAGCGAAAATTAGATCGACCACAGCCAACATGCGTACATAATAGTTTTCTCCGCTCTCTATCTACCACATTTATAACAGCACCACTTAATAGATTAGGGAATGGCAGATCGCCGGTTCACTATTTTTAGGAGGCACAACTGACTCCAGGCCCAACTCCCAAATACATCTACATAGCTTTACTTACTAAATTATCTTAAACATGATCATTTTCACCACTCTGTACTTTGAGTAGAAGCCTCCAAGACATGGGTAAGGAGAAAGAGGTTAGGACTTCTGGCAACTATATAGATTCCCCCATTAAACTTAGATGATAAGTTGGAGCTTATCATCATATCGTCTTAGATACGTGTGTGTGTGTGTGTGTGTGTGTGTGTGTGTGTGTGTGTGTAAATGAGCTTCCCTGTGAGGCTCAACAGCTGTTATCTGTGGTACATTTTGGGGTTCTAGGGACTAGGAAATGCTCATCACATACCTTGCCACCAAGCTACAGCCCCAGCCCTCTATGTGACATTTAGAGTATGAAAAGGGGAATACAACCCTGACACAATTCAAACTGTCCTCTGTAGCAAAAACCATGGCTGGGGGACATGCAGAAGCCACAGATGCTACAGAGAACCAAGAACAGTGGAACTCGCCATCAGGCGGATCCCCTTATGCATTCATGACCTTTCAACTTCCAGTACATTGAGGAAACCATCTTTCCCTTTCCAAAGTAAATAAGATTGACATACCAGATTCACAATCTAGAGGTGGGTGGGTACAGGTATCCCACACCATTCTTGACACACCCCCACCCTCACTTCTGGAAGTCGGTAAAAGGAGCAAAACGAAGAGGTGTCACGGGAGTGTTGTTTTAATACAGTCTGTGCCAAGCAACATCATAATCTCCAAGTCTGCCCTATCTTGAATAGGCAACATTCAAATTTTTTTTTTTAAAGTCTGCATTCATGAAACAGGCCAGCCACACTATTGAGGAGACTTAGAAATGAGAAGCCATGAATTATCTTCTTTGAAAAGCAGCCATTTCAAAAGATTTTCTTTAATATCATAAAATATTCTCATGGACAAGTGAGCTAGCAAACACACATGCACCGCTGTGCCTTTGACAAGAGTACCCACCTACCCCCACTCCCCAGGCGGACATGAGATTAGAGAAATGAATACAGCAGACGGAACAGGTAGAAGGAAAAAAAAAGATCAGTAAAAAGAATGGCATATAACTTTGTGCTTGGTTATTTTCCTATGTCACAACAAAAACATTTCGGTGCAAATAGTTAATTTTTCTTCTTTTCCATTTAAGACTGGTGGAGAAAAAAATACTTTTTTTTTCTATAATAAAATATGTAGTTTTTTGGTTTTTTTTTTTAAACTTTTTTTTTAATGTAACTTTTTTTTTTTTCCTTTTTTGCAGAAAATAATTTTGTAAACTGTCACTTCGCGGGCAGGGAGGCTTGGTGCCGCCCGGGTTGCAGCTAGTCCCCTGGTGGCTGAGCTGAAACCAAACCCGGACAGCCGGACTGGGCGGAGGAGGAGCCGGACTGGGCGGAGGAGGAGGAGGAGGAGCGGGCGGGGCGCACGCGCAGAGGGCCAAGGGGGGAGGGGGAGGGGGCGGGGGCCGGTTAGAGGTCGCTCTCGCCGTACAGCGCGGTGGAGAAGGACATGTAGTCTAGAGCACCGGGCACAGAGTCGGGGCCCGCGTAGGGGGCCATTCTCGCGATGCAGTACTCGGCCTGGTCGGGTGGCAGCTCGCGGCGCAGCTCGTCCACCGTGATGTAATTCTGCGGAGAAAGCATGGTCAGGGTCGCAAAGCTTGGCAGCGGCCGGAAAGCAACGCGGCAGTGCCGCAATTCCTACGTCGCAAACTTGCCAAAAATGTTAGGTACCCGTTTTCTCCCTCCTAGGTCTCCTTGATCCGTACAATACATGCATGCGTACATGTAACACAGATGTCTGTGTGTATGTACATATATATTTAAGTGCATATGATGTATTTACATATTACATATCATATGTATATATAATTTTTTAAAACTTCATGCTTTCCATTTTAGTATCCACTTCAACTTCTTCTTTTTTTTTTTTTTTTAAAGATTTATTTATTTATTATGTATACAGCATGTATTCCTGCAGGCCAGAAGAGGGCACCAGATCTCATTACAGATGGTTGTGAGTCACCATGTGGGTGCTGGGAATTGAACTCAGGACCTCTGGAAGAGCAGCCAGTGCTCTTAACCTCTGAGCCGTCTCTCCAGCCCCCCACTTCAAATTCTTTCCAAACTAATTCCGCCCAGATTCTTCTCATTCATCCTACTGGTTTTAGTAACCATGTGCTGGCTCGGTTTCAAAGGTTCTCCAGCAGAACATCACTTCCTAGGAGCCCTCCACAGCCACTCAGCTGGCTCTTTAAAGACCTCCGCCAGTTCAAAACTTAAGGAGTGGCCGGGCGGTGGTGGCGCACGCCTTTAATCCCAGCACTCGGGAGGCAGAGCCAGGCGGATCTCTGTGAGTTCGAGGCCAGCCTGGGCTACCAAGTGAGTCCCAGGAAAGGCGCAAAGCTACACAGAGAAACCCTGTTTCGAAAAACCAAAAAAACAAACAAACAAACAAACAAACAAAAAAACAAAACAAAACTTAAGGAGTGTCCCACAGAGCAGAATGAATGTCCAGTTTAGGAATCACAGCTACAGACAGCTCTCTTCACCAGTCTGCAAGTGTGGGCCTTGCCACACACCTCAGCCAGCTCCCAGCCTGGGCCTCTGAATTTCCTTTCCTTCCCCACCCGATAAATCAACTTGGACGCTGCTGTTTATAGGAGTTGAAGGGGGGGCTGGAGAGATGGCTTAGTGGTTAGGAGCACTGGCTGTTCTTTCGGAGGACACGAGTTCACTTCCCAGCACCTACATGGCAGCTCACAGCTGTCTGTAACTCCAGTTCCACTGGATCTGACACCTTCATGCACACATCGGAGTTGAAGGGTCTAGGATGGCAGCTCTCAAACCGTGTGATCTCAGCCCATGAGTCGTGAACCCTGTGGGGCTGAATGACCCTTTCACAGAGGTCGCATACTAGGTATCCTGCATATCAAATATTTACATTGTGATATATTAACAGTAGCAAAATTTCAGTTATGAAGTAGCAACAAGAATAATTTTATGGCTAGGGGGTCATCACAACATGGGAAACTGTATTAAAGGGTCACAGCAGCATTAGGAAGGTTGAGAACCACTGCCCTAAGACTTACCAAAGACTTTTCAGCTTCAAGTGCTACAACTGTGAGTCCCTTGGGCCCCAGTGTGAGGAAGAGTGGGGCTACCCTCTGTTCACTCCAAAAGTCAGGAGACCACTTCCCCTTTCTGGACTGTTTTCTTCCTCTACAAAATTAGTCATTTCGACTAGACAGCTTCTGGGTCCTACAAGGTGGCTTGACTCCTCCAGCTACACACTCTGAAGCACCTGCCTCCTCCATTCAACACAGTGGTTTTTGGTGACTTGCAGGGTTCCTTGCGATGGCCCTCCTAAGCCAATACCATGTCCCAACAACTTAGCTGAGCCCAAGGCATTATAGATTGGGCGGAGAGGCCCCATGGGACCCTAGGAGGAATGACCGAGGTGCTGCTCATATCCTAGCCATGTGCCCGACAGACCAGAGTCGAGACAGTGCCTGAGCCACGAGAGACCCACCTTATCTCCAGCCAGGATCTTGAAGGAGGCCATGACCTGATCTGCTGTGTCTGTATCAGCTGTCTCTCGGGACATGAAGTCGATGAAGGCCTGGAACGTCACTACCCCCAAGCGGTTGGGGTCTACAATGCTCATGATGCGGGCAAATTCTGCCTCTCCCTGGAGGAAACAGCCAACCCACACCTGTCAGCTAATGGCCTACTGGAGTGTCTTGGGTAGACCTCGAGCCCTGAGTAGCCTATGGAGGGCACGACAGCCCTCTGAATCGGCTTGGGTTGCCCCAAGGGTGTGACAGTGACTTAATAGTTGGAGACTCAGGACTTCCCACCCACTACAGATCCCCCGAGTTCCCTTTACAGAAAATAATGGTGGTATTGATTATAATGACAATAACATTAGCAAGGATAACACCTATATAGCATGTACTATATGCCAGTTACTATTTGTTCTAAATGTTTTATATGTTATAATTCATTTTATCATCACCACAACTAAATAAAATCATATTATTTCCACTGTATGGAAGTCCGAGGCCAAGACAGGCCTTGCCCAAGGTCACACAACTAATAAGTAGGAAGCTAGGATTAGAACTCAGGCAGTCTGGCTCAAGAATTTGCTGTTTCCTGCCGGGCAGTGGTGGCGCACGCCTTTAATCCCAGCACTCCAGAGGCAGAGGCAGGCAGATCTCTGTGAGTTCGAGGCCAGCCTAGCCTACAAAGCGAGTTCCAGGAAAGGTGCAAAACTACACAGAGAAACCCTGTCTCAAAAAAACAAAAATAAACAAACAAACCAAAAAAAGAATTTGCTGTTTCCCTATCCCTCCATATTTCCTAAGCGCCAGTCGTGTGCACAGTACTCATGATCACTTTATTTAACTCTTACAACTACTATGTGGGGCTTCCATCACTTCAGATGAACACAAACTGTTGATGGCCAAGTGGGACTTACTGAGTACACATCTGGCCAAGCCCTTAACCTTGCTGGACATCACATGGGTTTTGTATTTGGCTCAATAGGCAGGAACCACCTGTCTATCCAGCTAAGTGTCCTGTCCTGCTCAGAAAGCTGGATGAAGTGGGGACACACTAGAGAGAAGCCTGGGCCAGCCACTGAGTGGTGGCTGGCCTGGATGGGGGCTGTTATCAGGGCAGAAATATATACCTCCCTGTCTCACGTAAGACAAAGCAGAACTGTCATTCCTATATGCCTTGGGGTTGGCCACCCACAGCTGGTGTCCACCATGGGAATGAAAAGCCCTTTCTCCACAGTGAGTACCATAAGACGAGCTAGTGCAGAGACCAAGATAAGAAGGCCAAGCCTCTCAGCCATACCCTGGCCCCATGGGTCGTCTGGTTTTCAGGTGCCATCTTCCCCAAGGATGGGGGTAAGGGGCTCCCCTGGAGAGGGCAGTGCTAACCTAAGGGCCTCAGGTCCACCATTACTAAGACTTAGCTTCTCCGGTTAGGTGGCTGCCTCCCGGCCAGGGCAACAGAAAGCCTGGCAGGTAGAGGATGGGGTTTACGTTACCATGTTGTAACCCATGGAGATAAGGCAGGCGCGGAAATCATCTGTGTCCATCATGCCCGTCTTCTTCTGTGGGGCAGTGGCACCAAGACACAGGACGGGACAGACAGGTGGGAGGAGGAAGGACCAGCCAGAGGCCAGGAAGACAGCAGAAAGGAAGGGCGGAGTTTATGGTGAAGATTCGGAAGAGCCGAAGAATGGAGAAGGGACACGTCGAAGGAGGTCAGAGCAAAGAAATGCAGCAGTCCAGTCCACAGATGAGACGTGATGAGGGAGGAGAGGCGGATACCCAGGCAGGTTCCCAGGAAAGTAACCGCGGGCAGAGGACAGAAGTCAGAGGAACCCGACAAGGGACAGGCAGGGATAGCCGAAGAGGACGAGCCCCATGGCCCACAGGAAGGGGGACAGGGAGAGTCAGACAGAGAGAGAAGAGAAAAAAGGAGAAATGCGTTATTTCTCGCCCCAGAGGCCACCCTTGAGCGTGCTCCATGCAGGAGGCAAGTACCTGGGGGTCGTTGCCAATATCATAACCCAAGCTGATGAGGCAGGCTTTGAACTCTTCAGGACCCAGCGTGCCGGAGTGATCCTGGGGCCGTGGTGCGCCAGGCAGCGAGCCATGCGGTGCCAGGGAAGAGGAGGAGGCCGTGAGGGGGTACGGGTGGGGGGTGGGGGTGGGCCATGCCCCAGGGTGGGAGGTGGTGTGTGTGTGGGGAGACACAGGGACAAAGGCATGCGGGTGGAGAGGGTGGAGGGTAAGGGGTGGGGGAGAGGGGAAATAAAAGTGCACACAGTTAGACACACGGACAAGGTTCCAGAGGGGGCCCTGTCCCTGGCACACATAGTCCTGCTTGGGAAAGCAGGGCCGGAGGGGGAACATGATGAGCCACAAGGGTGAAAAGCTCCCAGAAGTGCCCCGGGTTACCTGATGTCTCCCGGAACCCTACCCCGCCCCCCACCTCGCCAGGTACCTGGAGGGCAGTGAAGCAGGCAGGGTGGTGGACCGACAGCACCTGACCTCATGCCTCGCCTCCCTTGTGGCTGTCCCCAGGCTCAGGGCACCAGGAATGTGCAGCCCACTGACAATGTAGCCTGTCCTGAAGCTGGCGTGAGGAGCCGTGACGGTGGACTCTAACGTCCCCAGTAGCAGGTCCCAAAGGCAGCCTCAGCATGGGCAGTCTCTTTTTGCTCCTTTGTCCCAAGGCGGAGGTAAGGACAGTCCCCACAGCCAATAGGCACAGGGCTTTACTTGTGGCTTTGACAGCCTCATTCCCAAAGACTGGTTTCTCACAGGAGAGGAACAAGGATGAAAGATTCTTCCTCACCCACAGTAGCATTGTCTTTAGGAATGCCGTGAAAGCTTACAGGGCAGGGCAGGCTTTCCAAGGCCAGCTCAGAAAGCCTGGCTCTATGGGGTATACTGAGTCAGGGCAGGCTGTTATCAGTTCCTCCCTCTCTCTCCTCCTCACCTACCCAAGGACCAGGCTCATGCCCTGGGCAGTGCCCTCCAGGGCTCTGGGTCGGGGGTTGGGGGCCACTCTAGGGGAGCAAGGAGTAGGGTTCTCACCCGATCGAAGTGATTGAAGGAGGCCCGGAACTCATTCATCTGCTCCTGGCTGATGCCTTTGGCATCCCGGGTCAAGATCTGGTTCTCCACTTCATTGATGGTCCTGGCAATGGTGGTGAGCAGCTGCTCCCAGCCCACACGGATGTGCTAGGAGCAAGTGACGAGCTTGTCAGAAAGGGACACCAGGCCCGGGCTCCAGCATGTCTAAGTATTCCTCCTTCCAACTCAAAAATGGCCCAAAGTAGGGGTTAGAGAGATGGCTCAGTGGTTAAGAACAATTTATTGTTCTTCTAGAGGACCCAGGTTTGATTGCCAGCCCCCATATGGTGGCTCACAACCATCTATAACTCTAGTTCCAGAGAATATATCATCTCTGGCCTCTTTGGGCACCAGGCACACACATGGTGCACAGACACACACTCAGGCAAAATGCCCATATCCATAAGATAAAATAAATATATATTATTTTTAAAGGCCAAAACGGTTAGCTTGATCATCTGTCTGGAGTCACAGTATGACCAGCTGGAGGGACAGAGGGCCTAAAAGGGGCAGGAAGAGCAACGAGAACCAGATTTGCCAATGAACTTTGTCAGTGAAGGAAGGCAGATTTTGCGGCGGGAAAAACTGAAGAACAAAAGACAGAGCGATCCCCTCCTAGCAGGTCCTACCCCACAAAACCCAAGATGGCTGGCACCATATAATGGCCTTCTGGTCAAAGACAAGCCAAATACATCATGGTGGTCTCAGTGATCACACAGTAAGTAACACTCCAGCCAGAGGAAGCACACTCTATGATATCTGAACAATGAGGAAACAGCTTAACAAGGCAAACCTCAGGACACATCCTACCATGAGGGAACGAACAGCTAACATCATTGAGAAAGCTGGTACCTAGGCCAGTCTTGAGCCCACCAGCATCAAAATCACTGGGAAGTGCTTGTTAAAAATTGAGATTCATTAAGTTCCACCCTAGAACAAATGAATTGAATTCTGGAACTAGGGACCAGATATGTACACCTGCAACAAGTTCTCTGGGGCATCCAGAAGGTGCTGTGGATTGAAGGTAAAGAGTCTGGGGTAGGGAGAGTGAGCATTCCTCTTCCTACAACCAGATTCCTTGGGAGATGATACTCCAAGTGGAGGACAGGAAGGGCCCCCAGCTTCCTCTCAGAGAAGCAGGACCCAGCCTATTTACCTCCATGGTGTAGTTGGTGTGCTTATTGTCGAAGATAAGCGCCTCCTGGATGAGCTGATGGTCACACTCCAGCAGGTCAATCTTTGGCTTATAGTTGACAATGCTCTTTTCATACTGCCGCAGGTGGCTGAGCTGGTCCTCCAGGGTGCCGTGCATCTCAATGGAGATCCTCCCAATCTCCTGCGCATCAGGAAGGAGATAACGTCAGACCAGCCCACTCTGCACTTAGGTGGCAGGGACCAGTCCCCCATGGTCACCTCTGCTAGCATCCCAGCCCTAGAGAGGCTAGAACAGGCAACACTGAACATAAAAAGTTATTTAGCATGGACATTCCTTGGTAAGGAAGCTGCATCCTGTAGTTCGATATTAAGCCTTGGCACTGGGTGATATATCGTCCACCTTCGCCTGAGGAAAGGGTTGGAGGGCAGGGTCAACGGCTGACCCGAGTGCTCATTCCTTTGTTTGCTGTTTAAACGCCTTCCAGAGCCTTGCTCACAGCCATCTCCCAACTATGTCACGTTGAGCAGAACCCCTCATATTTCTCAGTTCACCTGGTGTGCCTCTGCTACAGTTCTTTTTGTTCCTGCTCTCTCGCCTCTAGGATGGCTGGCCAAGCCCTGCGGAGCCACCCCAACTCCATGAGCCAGGCCTAGTGTACACTTCCGCCAGCCGCTGACTCATGTATGTAAGTGGTTCTCAGTAAAAGCAGCTTGTGTTCATTCAGTTCGGTCCTGTTAATATTTACCGAGTATTTACAAGTAGAGTCTTGGGAGTGCATGTACCTAAGTGCGCGTGCGTGTGTGTGTGTGTGTGTGTGTGTGTGTGTGTGTGCGCTTGTGTGTGTGTGCACACCCACATAAACTTGACATGGACTCTCCACTCAAGATGCTCAGTGATCACCATCACACACATCCCACAAAATATCCTGTACTTGTTATAAGAGGCTCGGCACTCTTTCTTAAAAAGATCAGGCCCACTGCCTGGGGGAGCGGCAATGGGGACAAGGCAACCCAGAGGGACTGAGCTGACCCAGGCATTCAGTTGCTCTTCTTGTGGAACTTCCGTAGGTAGTTCCTTAGTAGTGTCCTAGTATGGTGATATTTTATTTGTACTAAAATGTTATTTGTATGTTAATAAATAAAGTTGCCCGGGGGTCAGAGCTATTAGCAAGCCATAGGAAAGCAGGGCAGTGGTGGCGTATGCTTGTAATCCCAGCACTTGGTAGGCAGAGCTAGGTAAGTCTCTGTGTTCAGGGATACAGCCAGTATTGGATACACATGCCTTTAATTTCTTTTCTTTTTTTTTTTCTTTTTTTTTTAAAGATTTATTTATTATGTATACAGTGTTCTGTCTGCATGTATCCCTGCAGGCCAGAAGAGGGAGCCAGATCTCATTACAGATGGTTGTGAGCCACCATATGGGTGCTGGGAATTGAACTCAGGACCTCTGGAAGAACAGCCAGTGTTCTTAACCTCTGAGCCATCTCTCCAGCCCCACATGCCTTTAATTTCAATACTATTCATAGAAAACCTGGAGGTCTATACAGACAGGCCGTGATGAGGCGGTCATGTGGTTGGGTTTACAACCAATGAGAAGGCAGAACAGGAACTCTATATAAAGACTTTAGCACAGGAGTAGCTCTGGTTCGGAGAGGTAGGACCACCGCAGGAGGAAGGGTAAGGTTTTAGCTCTTAGCTCTGACCTCTTGGCTTTCTTCTTTGCATTGGTTCTGTGTTTCTTATTTAATAAGAAGGTTGGTTACATCTACTCCTACTTTGCCCCAGTGAGACACAGGGATCAAACCATTGGCATACCCTACCACTGAACAATCATGAGCTCAGACCTCAGTCCTCCATGGTTCTTCCTAGTAACCAGGTGACTTGGCTGGCTGGAATGGTGCCGGGAAGAGGTAAGACACTCCCAGCCGGCTTCCCATGACAAGACTCACCTCCATCTTGGTCTGGATCCAGGGCCCAATGACATTGGCTTGGGCCCCAAACTGCTTGCGTAGCCTCTCATTGTGCTGCTGGCGGGCATGCTCCTCTGTGAGTGCCTGGTCCCTCCGGGGCACCAGCTGCCGTACCTGGGGTGAGAATAACCATGGGACTCGGTAGGCAGGCCAGCCACACATCTCCATACTCCCAGGTGAGGAAATGGGGGCCCCTCCGTGAGGGAAAAGGGCAAGTCAGAATGCAGTAAGAGTGAAGGTGTCAGCTTGGACCAGAAACTCATTCACTAATAAATGAAAACCAGTGAGATACAGATAAAAATCCTGCCCTTAAGAAATGTATAATAGCTGGGCGGTGGTGGCACTCGCCTTTAATCCCAGCACTCGGGAGGCAGTCAGGCAGATCTCTGTGAGTTCAAGGCCAGCCTGGTCTACAGAGCGAGATCCAGGACAGGCACCAAAAACTACATGGAGAAACCCTGTCTCGAAAAACAAAACAAAACAAAACAAAAAAGTGTAATGGCTCGGCCTATGCCCATTACCCTTCAACTCACATGGTCCCATTTGCCATTGATCTCCTGAGGCGTGATGGTTGTATAGGGGTTGGTGCCTGCCATGTTGACGTGATAGGTCTGGACAATCTTGGACACTTCATTGTGGATGCCCAGGATGGCCAGGCGCTCCTTGTCGGCATCCGGGAGGGTGGCCTTGAACTGCTCATGGGCTGTGGTCAGTCCCTGGATAGACAATGGCAGGATTAGTCAGTGCTCTCCTCTGACAAGACAAGCAAAGAGAGCCCAAGAGGTCCCAAATAAAAGGTGGAAGGGCTCTGAAGGCCAAGTCCTACACCTACTGAAGACGTGGAGACACCAAACCAGGTTCTGATGGCAGAGAGCCGGCGAGGCAGGGTGGCCAGAGGAAGGCAAAGCGACAGCTGTGTCCTGAGGGCTGGTACAGTCAGCAGCCACCATTCTGGGGTGTTCAACACCCTACCACCAGATCAGGGATCTGGGTGGGGCCAGCCCCGCTCCCCAGGTATTCTCTTTCAATACTAGCTCCTTCAGCTTCCTGCAAAACCCTTTCTTCTTCCTCTACCTTGGGAGTGCTGTGGTTAAAGACCTGCATCCAACATACTCATTTTATGCAGAGGTGGGAACTGAACTCAGGGCTTCAAGGGTGCTAGACAAGCACCCTACCACCTGAGCTATATCCCTAGGCCCCTGCAAACTCTCTAATCTAAGAGGGGAGCCAATGGGAGCCCCACGATTAATGTTAAAGTCAAGATGTGGGATCTGGTATATAATAAAGTCTACATTTTTGTGTGTGCAAAGAACACATAAATAAATACATGTCTGCTAGGTAGTGGTGGCACACACCTTTAATCCCAGCACTCGGGAGGCAGAGGCAGGCGGATCTCTGAGTTCAGGGCCAGTGTGGTCTACAGAGAAAGTTTCAGGACAGCCAGGGCTGTTATACAGAGAAACCCTGTCTTGAAAAAAAAAAAAAAACAAAAAAAACCACACACAACACCAACCCCCCCACACACATTTGTTTATATATACAAAGATCATACTGATGATAATACTTACCTCTAAAAAAGGGAGCAGGGGGCTAGAAAGGACTATGGGAGGGAACCTTGTCACAGCACCCCTTTATCTTTAGAATGTTATTCTATGTACATATATTATCTTGTTACTATAATTCAAGTGTTAGGCTGGGCATGGCGGCACACACCTTTAATCCCAGCACATAGGAGGCAGAGGCAGGCGGATCTCTGGGAGTCTGAGGACAGCCTGGTCTACAGAGTGAGTTCCAGACAGAAGTACATAGTGAGACCCTATCTTTAAAAGGGGGTAGGAGGCTAGGGAGATGACTTCGAAGTTAAAAGCCCTTGCTGCTCTTGCAGAGGACTGGGGTTCCGTTCCCAGTATACATAGGACTGCCAACAACCATCTGTCACTCCAGTTCCAGGGGCATCTGGGCACTGTATCTAAGTGGTGCACATACATACATGCAGAAAAAAACACCCATATAAACAACATAAACAATCTTTAAACACACACACACACACACACACACACAACCTTATATGCTAACACTTTCAATCTATGGAACCCTTGGGATATTGGTCTTCAGTTTATCCTAAAGAGGACCAGCCTCTCTGGGATGCCCACCTGGATCTCCTCAATGGTATGTACAATGAAGGTGTCTTGAAGGTCCTCCATGGCTCCCTCCATCCAGTTGTTGAAGGGTGCAGCCCGCTTAGCATACTCCAAGTAGAGCTGGTCAATGGTCTCCAGCAGCTTCTCTGTTCTCTGGGAGTATCAAGGGGGGTGGAATGTTTAGCAGAGTCACCCTCAAAGGCCAGTCCCCCCCCCTCGCATCTTGGTCTAGAATCATTGGACCAGATGAGGCAGGAAGAACCAGTTCCTGAGTGGCTCTGGGTCTTGGTTGTCAACTGACAGATCACCTCACATTGGAATCACTTGCCCTGGTCCCAAGAGGGTCTGGTTTACAGAACAGGAAAACCCTCCAAAGGTCCGGGACTAACAAGGTCACTGGGATAGGAGCAGGATCTCCATCAAGGCCAAGTTCACACATTCTCGGCCAAAGGGAGTCTTCCCATTAGGCCAGAGATGGGGATTATAGTGGGTAGCCATTCCAGCTTGGATCTGGAAGTTCCAACCCCCATTGAGGCTTCGGCAACTGTCACACCTACAAGGCGGGGCCAAGGGAGGAGCCTGGAGATCCGAGATCGGGATGGGTGAGTGCTCGCTCTGTTCCGGGACCCTGGACGGTGGAAGTTGACTGAGCAGAGCTCCAGAGAACACCGCTGGACTGCGATACACCTTCCCCAGACCCCGCGACCTACCTATCCCTTCATTTGTAAGTTACCCACTAAATAAATCTTCCTTTTAACTACGTGGAGTGGCCTTAATAAATTCACCAATAGGGGATGGTCCAGGGAGTCATGAAAATTTAAAAAGCAGAGAACCGAGGAGGAAGAGGAGGAGGAGGAGGAGGAGGAGGAGGAGGAAGAAGAGACACATGGCACCACAGGGTCCTCACCTCTAATGCTTCTCTCCGCTTCTGAGTGAGGGCTCCAAGATTGTCCCATTGGTCACAGATCTTTTGGCATCGAGCGTTGACACTGGGTGAGTCATAATAGTCCAGCTCACTGTAGAGTGGGAAGAGACAGGGGTCAAGCGATGAACGACACAGCTTGAGGGGGGTGGGTAGGGAGCCTGTCATTCTTGTTCCCGGGGATGTGAGGAGCACTAGCGGTTTTGGGGGAGCCGGGGGTGCTCCCTTTGGCACACCTTCCAGCATCCTTCCCATTCCTGCCTCTTTGGCTTTCAGGAAACTGGGAGCAGGAGACCAACAGTCCCTGCCACAAACCAAGTTGGTGGTGACTCTAACGACCAATGACAGGAAGCAGCTGGGGCCCAAGGAAAAAGCTCAGAGTCAAGGACTAAGGCTTGGCAGCTAGGCATGGTGGCTCATGCCTCTAATCTTAGCATTCTCCTGGGAGGCTGAGACGGACGGACGGACGGACGGACGGACTGCCGCAAGTTTGAGGCTAACCTGAGGCACACACTGAGTTCTAGGCCAGTCTGGGCTACAATTTGAATCCCGTCTCAAGAGAAAACAAAACAAAAATAAAATAAAATAAAATCTGGGCTGGCAAGATGGGCCAGTGGGTGAAGGCACTTGTGCAAGCCTGAGGACCTGAGTTCAATTCCTGGAGCTCACAGTAAAAGCAGAGGAAGAACCAACTCCTTTAAGTTGGTCCCCTGATCACCACGTACACGCCATGGCATGCATATGCCTGTGTGCACGCACATTCTCTCTCTCTCTCTCTCTCTCTCTCTCTCTCTCTCTCTCTCTCTCTCATACACAATTTAGAAAACAAAACAAAACAGTACAAAAATGTTGTAACAAACCCCATTACTTTTAAGTTAATTAAAAAATAATAATTTTAGGGGTTGGGGATTTAGCTCAGTGGTAGAGCACTTGCCTAGCAAGTGCAAGGCCCTGGGTTCAGTCCTCAGCTCCGAAAAAAAAAATTATTTTTTAAAAGGTAAATGAAAGGTAAAGTCAAATAAAACAGGGCTTGAGCACCCCTTGCTCCTATCCTGGTAACAGGTGATGACCAAATGTTTGCACGAGAATGGAATGGATCAGGCTCTCTCCCACCAGGAAGAGTCCTTGCCTTGTGTACTGCCTCCTTGACCACATGGGCACAGCTCTTTCCCCCATCAGTCTATCCCCTTCCTTCCCACCGTCACCTAGAACAGCTGAGAAAGCAGACCTCAGCCTCACACTAGGGCACAGAAGGGAAGGAGATGGAAGGGGGCCTACTTGAGCTCCTGGGCGATGGCGGCGATCTGCTCCACGCGGTCCTGGTGGGCAGCCAGGTCACTCTCAAAGGCCTCGTGTTTCTTGAGCAGAGCCTTGATCTCTGACAAGGTAGCTGTCTCGTAATCCTTCTGCCGCAGCATGGCTTCTTTGCCTGGGGTTGGGGTGAGGGAGGCGGGAGACGGGGATGGGACACAGCTGAGCAAGAGCCAGGCAAGTGTGTTTGGTCTGGGTACTTCCCATGGAAGTGCTCACTGTACACCAATCTACAGGGTAAGAGAGTGGACGTGCAGCAAGAATATCCAAGTATGGGAAGAGGCTGGGAAGACCACTGCCCTGCAGGGAGCATTTCCAGGGCATTTAGACTAGTTGTCTAGGAAGGTTATGCAGGAATATGCAGAAATGCATGAGGCCACATACCCACTTTCTAACAGTAGGAAACACAGCCATATATGCTCTATGGAATAACGGGGGAGCCGGGGAGTACCTCAGAGGTACTTTTGAGTCTTAGAATCTCTCTAGTTACTATGGCTACGTCCTGAAAGCCCGACAGGGATCCTCTTCCCAGACAGTATCAGCACAGTCAGTGAACCTGTGGCCTCTGCTGCTCACATCCACTGGTGACTAGAGCCTTCTCAGCCCGTCAGTAATGTCCTCAGCCCAGGGCAAGGGCAGCGCTTGTGTTTTTGGCCTTGCCCTTAAAGGAGGAAGGCAAGGATGAGGAATGACCTCCCTAAAAAGCTTCCAAGTTGCCTGAAGAAGGACCCTCTCAGGACGGGCAAACTTAGCCTCGTGTACACAAACATTCTCTGCCTATGCCATCACAGGACGGCATACCTTCTTGGTCCATAAAGGCTAGGCTGTGAGGCTAAGAGCTATGTCCAGTAGTAAAGCACTTCTTTCTTCTGGTATTGGGTTAGTTCTTTTGTTTTGTTTTCCCTTTAAAATCATAACACAGTAAGTTTAGATTACAAATAAATGAGTTTATCTATTCCTATATAAATGTTTTCTGCTTTAATTTTTTTTTTTTTTTTTTTTTTTTTTTCGAGACAGGGTCTCTCTATGTAGTTTTGGCGCCTTTCCTGGAACTCCCTCTGTAGATCAGGCTGGCCTTGAACTCACAGAGATCCGCCTGCCTCTGCCTCCCAAGTACTGGGATTAAAGGCATGCGCCACCACCACCTGGCTTGCTTTAAAAATATTTAGCAGCACACACTATGAGAATTTCTACTTGGACCTCAGGGTCTTCCTGGGTAAAGTGGTCCTTCAAGATCTGTGGGAGATTCATTTCAGGACCCCCTTAGAATACCTAAATCCCAAGATGCTCAGATCCCTTATACAAGATGACACAGTGTGTGTGTGTGTGTGTGTGTGTGTGTGTGTGTGTGTGTGTGTGTGTATTCTCATATATTCACCTATAAAGTATATAGGTCTCCTATATACTTTAAACCACTCAGGTTGCTTACAGTATAAATGCTATCTATGTAGATAGCTGTTCGTCCATATTATGACAAGGAAACAGTCTGTATGAGCTCAGCATAGACATAATTCCTTTTTGTTCTTAACATTTTGCTTCAAAGTTGGTTGAATCCAGAGACACAGAACCCATGGATATGGATAATTTCTTGGCCAGATTTCTCCAATAGAGCTTCTCATTGCTCTGTGGGGCCCTGGATCCCACCCCATCCCAGCCTGTACTGTGCCAGATTTCCCACAGATAGCCCTGTGCACACAATGTCTTCCATGTTTAGGGTTAATTCCTTAGTCTTAAGAAATGGAATTCTAGTTGGGTGTGGTGGCATATGCCTTTAATCCCAGCACTAGGGAGGCAGAGGCAGGTGGATCTCTTAGTTCCAGGCCAGCCTGGTCTACACTGTGAGTTCTAGGTCAGCCAAGGCTACACGATGAACTCCTATTTCAAAACAAAACAAAAATAAAATAAAAAAATACCAGTGGGCGGTCAGAGCCATCTCCACCAATCCCCTTCACTCGGTAACTCCACATGTACTTAGATGGAATCCTAAACCCACCCGCTTCGCCGGGTGTTTTCCTACCAAGCCAGGCCACTCCCAGATGGCTACAGAATACGGTCTTCCCTATTCACTTCCAACCCGAGGCCAGAGGAACATGAACCAGGGCTGGGTAAGGAGATCTTAGGCACCGGCGGCCAGTGGCTCTGTCTCAGGCCACTGTGGCCAGCAGAGTGCAAGAAAATGGGCAGGAGCTGGTCCTCACTCTAACCCAAGCCAGTTTCTGGGGGAAAAAGACCATCTCACAGATGGCTGTTAGCCTTGCGGTCAACAAGCAGAGGTCAGCCACCAGCCTAGGAAACGACACAGTGGGACCTCAACATCCACATTTCAGAAATCCGGAAACAGACAAATAGACACCGCTTCTCAGGGACAATGCCAGGACTGACAGCCACACACTGAAGGCCTTGGAGAGAACAAATGGCAATGCAGAACAAGGAAGAAGCAGCCCTTTCCCCAAACTGCCGTCCATAATTCTCCGCAGCACGCCTGTGCCCTCGGCCACTTAGTTCTCACACACCGAGGAGGTGGTACTACGGTTCCTACTTGGCAAACACGGAAACCGAAGCAACCCAGGGGTGAATGAACCTGCCCGATGCCAGAGAACTATTCAGAGACAAACAAGAAGACACCAACGAGGGCAAAAGAAAAGAGCTGTAGCCGGCGGCGGCTGGGTGGGAGTCGGAAAGCAGAAATGGGGCAGGGAGGCGGGAGCTGGCTCTGGCTCACCATCGGTCCAGGCCTCGTGGATGGAGGCCTTCTGCCGGAACTTCTCCGCCAGGTGATCCAACCTCTCCAGCCTCCGGATCTCATTCAGCAGCCACTCTTCGTAGCCCTTCTCGGCCTGCTCCAGGCAACCCCAGGCATTGTTGATGTCCTGCAGATATGGGAGATGCGGGCTCTGAGAACCTGGAGGGGCCGCAGCCTTCCAGGCAGGGATGCTTCGGATCTTTGGCCGCCACACACATCGCAGCCAAACATCCCGTCTTACTCTTCCAGTGCCTATTCGGACTACCCTGCCTCTTGGAGAGGGAGTGGAGCTCGAGTCCACCTCCACCGATGGCGCCCTCCCCTTCATGGACTAGCTTCCAAACAAACCCTAGCTAGTCTCAGAGGTCCAAGGTCAAGCCAGGGGGCCAAACCAATTAAGAATAAAGCAAGCTGACAGTACGGCCTCCAAGATATACGCTTCTAATAGGCCAAGACTCCCAGATGCTGGCCTTTGGGCTCTGGAGGGTAGCTTGGGAGAGGGAATCAGCCACAATCATGAGCAGAAAAGAAATACACACCAGCTTTGTACAAGGCACCCTACAGTTAGCATAGGCACCCAGTTGGAAGAACTAGAGTAGAACCAGTCTGCGGGCCATCCTCCTGGCCATGCGCTGGCCATCTGCCCCACATCAGAGGCACTTCCTTCAGCTCTCAGGAGTATCTGTTAGCTAACAGTAACTCTGACAACCCAAGAGCATCTGATGAAGCCCTGAACTTTAAAGAACTGGTGTTCCAAACTGCCTGCATGACGCCACAGGCCTGCTTTCTCCCTTCAAGATCACCTTGTTCCTGCCTCCCCCAACCTGGCCTGGCCCTCTCTGGTCCTGCCCAATATGTCTGTTTGTTTTTGTTGTGTTATGCTTTGTTTGAAAGCATTCATCTGCCTTGATGAATTTGTCCTGCATTCTCCTGGCCCATAAAGTCCCGGAGACAGGATAAAAGGGAATGAAGGACAAAATGATAAAGGGGGACACAATGGAAGGGCACCCATGACACAGAAAATTGGTTGCAATATTAGGGTTTTGTCTCTATTTTCTAGATAAGGCCTAGCTATACTTGCTGCGATCCTCCTGCCTCAGTCTCCCAAGAGCTGGGATTATAGATTTGATTCACACCCAACTTGTTATAGGTATTTCTGTTTAAAAGAATCTTATTACATAAAACACGCTTTAAGAGTCACTTAAAATTATATTTATATAAAAAGATTAAAACTGGACTTGGCAGCACAGGCCTGTAATCCTAGCTACTTAGAACATCAAGGCAGAATCTCAAGTTCAAGGCCTTCATGGTTGAGTCCTAGGCCAGCCTGGATGAGTTGACATCCAGGATGAGTTATCTCACAGAAAAATAATAAAAAGGGTGCTGGGAATGTGGTCCTACATCAGAGCACTTGCCTAACATGCATGAGGACCTAGATTTAAGGCCTAGAGTCACAAAAAAATAAATAAAAGAATAAAAGGATCTTTTCAAATTAAAACAAAATTGATGGTAGGTAGTAAGATTATAAATAACTTCTACTTTTTAATATTTTATGTATTTGTATATTAGAAATACTCTACAAAAATTAGTTATTTAAGATAACCAAAGTTTTGCTTTGTTTTTGCGGTTGTTATTTTATTTTGAAAGTACTTAAAAGTTTATACAAAATTAAAAATTAACATTATTGCTTGGTTCAGTACGACCAGACATCCTGTTTAAAACATTATTTTTTTAAGGGGCAGGGGAAATTTGGAATGCTCAGGGGTTGAGAAGAGCAAGCCTGACCCAGAACAGTCAGGGGAGAAGGTGGCTATCCCTCTTGCGCCTGAACTCAAGCCTGAGTGACAAAGTGAAAGAAATGTGGAACATGGCAGGTAGGTAGAAGGAAACCCACCTCCAAGGAGCTGGGGGACGGAGGTGGCCAGGCAGGCCCCAGACTTGCCCCTGGCACTCACCGAGACCATCCTGCCCTCGGAGGGCATGAAGGCGGGCCGGTTGCTGAGGCGCAGCTTGGTCTGCAGCGTGTTGAAGTTGATCTCCAGCTGGCACTTCTCCTGCACCTTAGGTGGCTTGTGCAGGCGCCGGTAGTCTCGGAAGTCCTCCAGCTTCTGCTGCATGGCATGCATGGTGTTCTCGGGCACCCGGTTCTCCAGCCAGGGGATGGTGCGGCGGATCCACTCCAACAGCTGAGGCGAAAGGGCAGAGACAAGGCATGGAGTGAGGATGCCGGAGGAAGGTGTGTGCAAAGGCCAGCTTGTCCTCGCAGGAAGAGGGCTGGCAAAAAGTCTCTCCTGATGGCACACTCCCTTCCCAACGACCCACTAGGGCCTCACCATGCCACGTAGGAAGGCTTCCGGGTGCTCCCTCCAAGGTGACCAGGATATGGTCAACTCAGAGTCCACACCCCTCATCTTCTCTGCCCTGATAGGGACAAACCAAAGAACCACAATCTGCTTTGCAAGGAGACCTGAGGCCTCAGTTTCTTAATCTATACCAAGCAGGGATGTAACAGAACAGGGATCTCCGGCCTCAAAAAGAAGAGACTAGAATCCAGGACAGCCTAGATTTCTATCCTGGAGCTATGGTGAGGATTATGAAGATGTAGGACTGCAAAGAAGGATGACAGGAAGCCTACGGAACACCTGCATATTGCCAGGCATGACCCACGGGGGTGACTCACAGAAATAATCATAGAAATACCTCATGGTCAAGTGCTATCAGCACCCCCACATTATGGAGGAGGCACCCAAGGCTCTGCTCTGCCAGGTCATGCAGCTTGCTGCGGTGACTGGCTGAAACGATGAAGCAGGGATTAAAGCCTGGGCTTCTGGCTCTCACTAAACTGGAAGGCAGAGCCACCAAAAGGCCAGGGGAACAGCCCAAAAGGAGCAGCGGGGCAACCGGCTAACTTCTCACCATCCTGTCCCCTGATGGACTGACTACTGAGCCAGCCTGAGCCAGGACTGAGTCCTCCCAGGCGCGTAGCTTTTCGGAACCTGACGTAGCCCCGTACTATCAAGTTTAGACAAAAACTTATAGAGCGGCAGTAGACCAGGCTGCAAAGGCCTCTGAGATCTCAGGGCTCAACTCCCACTCAGTAAGTGAAAGAAAAAGCAAGAGCCAGAGAGGTGGAGGCATTCTCCCAGGCTCACTGTAAGCCAGACACCTCCTCCTCCTCCTCCTCCTCCTCCTCCTCCTCCTCCTCCTCCTCCTCCTCCTCCTCCTCCGTCTTCACTTCTGCTTCCCCAGAGGCCCAGAACCAAGCTGCCCTAGGTTAACTGTGCTTGGCTCATGCACCGCACCAGCCTGGGACTGTGTCCACAGAATGACTGTGCAGGCACCGAACCTAAGAGCTTCCTTCTCTCAGGGTGTAATGCAGGGCCTGGCGAGGAGGCCAGTCTGGAAGAACACAGGGGTACCCACATCACTGGCCAGCTTCTCGTAGTCTTCCATAAGCTGTTCATTCTCTTGATTGACGGCTAAGACTTTGCAGATGCGGTTGGCCGCTGTCTCCGCCTGGCGACGAGATAGAAAAGTCATGACCAGCCTGCCCCAGCAACGGGGGACCCCCCCACACACCTGTGTCAACAAGCCCCTCCCCCTGCAACTCCATGTGGTTGGAAAGGAGCCCCTGAGACCGTGTCACACTCCCCTGTCTCCTGCATCATTCTCTTGGCCAGCCCTGGACAAGGGTTGATTCCCGTCATGCATGCTGGGAAGAAATGAACCAAGTAACTGAGGCGTTCAAAAATCTCAGGCCAGGTGGAGAAAGGAAGAGATTCAAGCCCATCCTGGGATTCCAGGGATCACAAGACTTGGGACCTCGGGCTGGATCTGACAGGATTTTGAAGATGGGAGACTTCAAGTCTGAAAGCGTGAGAAGGTGCTGGTTGACAGCGAGGCCTCTCAGGTTCCCTGAAGAATCTCCGAAGGCTCCTGGTTCAAAGCCCTTTAGGGAAAAGCTAAAGGCATAGCAGTGCATGGAGGAGGAGATGCAGGGCTCAGCCCAGCACAGGTGCTGCTGGCTCAGCTAAGATCACATCATGCACCAAGCACTGGACCAGGAGAGACCAGAGACAGTCCTCAGCAGGGAGAAGAATGGAGAGATGGAATGGTAACCAGCCACAAGGCCTAGCACCCCACGGAGACCCAGCCTCTGGTGACTGCTAAGGGTCCTGTGTACCCAACATCAGCAGGGACCCTGTGTTCCCAAACCCACTTCACTTCAGTGATTTTGTTGTTAGGATCTCACTAGGTAGGCCTGGCTATCCTGAAACTCGCTCCTGTTGACCAGGCTGGCCTCGAACTAACTCACAGAGAGCTGGCCACCTCTGCCTCCCAAGTGCTGGGTGTAAAGATCTTCACTATCACACCTGGTCCACTTGAGTGGTTCTGAATTGAGTTGTGGCCTCGTACATATACCAACCCTAGGCCAAGGAGAAGTATGAACGTGGAGCTCTTTGGGGACCACAGGGCAGAAAGGAGACAGTTAAAGGTAGAGAAGACAGTGCCTATGAGAAGATACAGATGAACCCTGGGACCCTGGAGACAGGTGACCTATAGATGATAAAGGATACCTGATTGGAGAAAGAGGAAGGCAAAACCCAAATCTGGTTGATGAACAAAAAGAGTTTCTATTACCACAAAACGAGACTGAGTGTAAAGAATTCCTTGAGAACTGGAAGAAATGACTATGATACATGTGTTTTTTTTTTTTCCAAGAAGAATTGTTCAAAGAGGAAATGCCAACCAAATCACATGCCTTATGGGGGAGTGTGCTGGGACACAGGGGATGGGACAGAACAAAACTGTCCTGAAGGTCTCTCAAGTGAACAGTCCAGAGACTGTATCCTGGGTCGGTGGGTACCGAACAGCTGGGACTCCCAGAAGAGAATGCGAGAACGGCCACATAGGGACTCTGGGTCCCCAGCTCGGTCACCAGCCCTGCCCTCAAACTCAACCCTGTCCTGGAGATGGCAGGGCCCCTTCTCATACAGACATCTTGCTCGACTGCCATCTTCTTGAGAACCACTGAGTGAGTGTGGCGAATTCCCTGAGGCACTGAAGGAATGAGTCGCTTTCCAGGAGCCTATCCCTAAGGGGCAGGATCCAGAAAGAATGCAGACTCTTGAGCACCAGGTCAGCACGCTTCATGAAAATGGCTGGGGTGATGATCCTGCCTGGTGTTATCAAAACTACTTCGACCAAAGTTAAGGCAGAGGGCCACAGACAACCAGGAGGTGGGCTGCAGACACTGCCACAAACAAGTCATGGGTAGCTCCTCGTTGTAGATAAACAACAGCTGCAGCCTGGCCAGGGGCCTCACAAGTCTCCTGCCTCAGACCCCAGAGTACTGGGATTACAGGCGTGCACCACCATGCTAGCTGGCCGCTATCATGGGCAATGTAAATAAATCCCAACTTAAACTCGCTGTCCTCCAGATGCATCCTGAGTCCTGCGCTCAGCAGCCATAAACTTATTTGCCAAGTCGGTAGGCTGGGTGGGGTATGAGTCCGTACAATTTTAAGAGCTGTGCTCTTAAAGCCTCGCCATAGCCTGTAGATAGTTCCACAGCCAAAAGAGTCCTTTGGATGAAACCTGGGGAAGACTTCCACATGGGACTCCTGAGGATGTTTTCCAAGGCTCTAACGCCTGACCTTTTCAGGCTAGCCTCAGCAGAAGAGAGCTGGAGGACTCTACCAGCATCCCCAAGGGACCGGTTTGGAGAAAACAGACCCACAGAGTACAAGAGTGCTTTCTTTAAAAAGGTCCCACCTGTGAACACTGTGGGTCACCTTGAGGAACCTTTGAGAAGCAGGTTCTTGAAAGACAGAGGCTAAAGTCCTCAGAATACTGTCTCCCCACCTCCCCCCACTTCCTTCCACAGGCTGCAACCCTGAATAAGCCTGCCAGGGGCATAGGGGACACATGCTTTCAAGTGGCCCCCTTATGAAGACGGGCCAGTCACTACCAACCTCAGCCAGAGGGGAGACAAGGCGGCTTGGCTGGCCTTGCAGACCTCACCCACGGAGTGAAGGCAATCAGGCTGCAGATGGTGACAGCAGTCCCGTGACAGCCATCCTAAGCATCTGGCTTCTCCGCTGCCCCTCCCCAGAGCTACAAGAAGCCCAGGGCAGGGTGGGAGCCGAGGGGAAAATTAACAGCAGCACAGTGTGTAAGCAATGCTTGCCAGGCTGCTGGAGTTCAGAAACACCAGGGAGGGACTTGGACCAGGAGAGGAAAAAATGGGCCCCGGGAGAAAGACAGAGACGAAGCCATCCAGAAGAAAACCCAGGTTGGGTTCGGGCTTTGGGTTTTCTGTGATGGGACGGGCTGTTCTAAAACCCACGCTAGCGAAGCAGGCTGCCCAAGTCTTTCCGGACGACAGACTGCATGAGATAATGCAAGGAAGCATAGACGCCAACTGGCCGAGAATACACTCCGGAGAAAGAGGCCAGATGCACATTCCCACGTTCTCCGTGACCACTTTCAACTGTTACTACTGTTAGTACAACTTAACATACAACAATTTTCTTTTTGTTTTGTTTTTACACAGGGTTTCTCGATGTAGCCCTAGCTGTCCTGAAACTTGCTATGGAGACCAGGTTGCCCTTAAACTCAGAGAGCCACCTGCCTCTCTGCCTCCTAAGTGCTGGGATTAAAGGCATGCGTCACCACACCCAGTCACACAACATTCAATTATTTATATACATATATTATTTTATACATATATATATATCTATATATATATATATAAATCTATCTATCTATCTATCTATCTATCTATCTATCTATCTATCTATCTATATCTATATATAGGTAGATAGATAGATATCCACGAGCTATTATTCTTAGAGATTTAGCTATTGCTTGCCCTGATAATCAGAGTGCCAAGTCACCGGAGACAGATCCATCTATAGAGAGGCTGTCATCAATTAGAGTGTCATTAAATACCCAAACCAGGCAAAGTGATACACCAGGGCTCCACCACCCACAACCCACTGTTTATATGAATGCTACAAAGATCTCATTGGTCATGTTTTTAGTACAAATTCCCCGAATCTAGCTAAAATCGCCTTCCCTCCTGCCCAGTGACTGCTGTTTTGTCTACCCCCACCCCCAAGCCAGGCTTGCTAAGCCCAACAGATCATGGCTTCTAGCCCCAGAATGGCGCTTCCTCAAGACAAGCAGGCTGGGGTGGGTTTGGGGACACATGTCTGTCCCGCCACCTGTGCCTCCATTTCCCCAGAACTCCCCGTTCTATGGTGACTCAGCAATGCTGCTTTCTTTCCTCCCCTCTCACACCTCAAAGCCTCCGCCTTATCCATGACGACCTTCTTTGTCCCCGCTGTTAGTAGTGAGTGACTCCTTAGGGACGGTCTCTTCGCCCTTCCCTAGTGGTACCTGAGCCTTTCCTGGGGGAATGTTATCCCACCCCACACCTCCAAGCTCCAAGCTGCTGCTCAAAGAAGGCACCCTGCAGCCCCCCAGCTGTCTCCTCTGGACAGAGCCGCAGCACAGAAGCCCAGCTGAGGCCACCTCCTTGTCATCATGCCTTTCCAGACAGGTACAGCGTCTGTGGATGGGAATACATTTTCTCCCTTAGAAGGTTTACACTCCTGGACCGAGTGACTGGTGGACAGGTGGATGGATGCAGACAGCTCCACCTGTCCCTAAACATCCAGAAACACGCACAGCAGATCAAGTTTGCCCCTTCGGGGGCCAGCTCCTAGAAATAGCTCCTAAGAGACCTCCGAAGCACCAGCTGCATAAACAAAACCCTGATGCTCTCTCCACCCATTCTAAACCCGGGAAGCAAGGAATCAGAATCCAAACCAGCCTGCCAAACAGAAGCTGGTCCTCGCCCAATGAGGACAGTCCCTCAACAGCTGTGTCCATCACATGCTTGCATGGAAATGTACAGAGGCACTCGCCCATGTCTATTAACTGGGACCTTTCCACTTCTATTATCCATGACTGGCCAGAGAGAGATGAGGAGAAGAGGGTGGGCCGTGGATATGGCTTGGCTCTGGAAGATGTCTGTCATGGGTACCAGCCACAGAGCCAGATGCAGAGAGATTCCTTCATCTCCTTGCCCCCCCAAACCAGAGGGACACATCCTTCTGGGGCTGATCACTCTAGGCAGATGCTGTGGAAGTGGCTGGGGACAGCTCTGGATCCAGCGAGACACCCCACACCCCGCCACACTGTCTATGTTCCTATCTATGCCGGGATGTGGACAAAAGCATGAAATGGTTGCAACAGGGATGAGAAAACGGGAAGAGGGCACAGGGGAGGGAGGGTTTCGGAGGGGGAGCCACACAAATCCCACACTCCCTACTGCACGCAGGATACATACACCATACCACATCTCTTCCATGCCATGCCTGTGTGCATGCACACACGCTTGCGTACACACACACACACACAAACACACACACACACACACACACACCCCTCCCGAGCATTATCATCAGCCAGGCCACAGAGAAGGAATCAGAGACAGGTAAGGCCAGTGTCGGCAGGCATGAAGCCCAGGGCAGAATCCCTAAAGGCAAAGGGCATGAAAAAGAGGAACGGGATAGTCAGACAGAGGGGCCAGGCCACCTCAGTCAGCCTGGCCAGGACACTCTGTGTGGTTAGTAGGCTGAGCACAAATGCCCAACCAAGGCAAGCAGAGAAGCTGCCCACACCCTGGCTAAGAGGTCAGGGACGGGGTTCAGGAGAGGGTGGCAGGAGAGCAGCAGAGGTGAGGGGCAGAGGATGAGAAGGAGTCAGGAGGCCAGCAGGAGGGCTGGGAAGCTGGAGGCTGGCCACCACTGAGAAAGGCAGGTCTGGGCACCCATCCAGTGGGTACCAGGGTTGCTGCCAGCCCATCTGGTTGTCTTTGGGCAATTTTTTTAAAAAGTGACCTTTATTTAAAAAAAAAAAAAAAAAAGACTGATTTGGTTAGAAGACATTTTACCGCTGGACGTGAAGCTTGGCAGTAAAATGCTTACCCAAGAAACACAAGGCCCTGGGTTCAAACCCCAGCACCACTACAAAAACAAAGAGAGAGAGAGAGTGAAAAGAAAAAGATATCTTTGCTGCTATCTGCAGAGTAATTTTAGTAGCTAATGTTTAAATCTCCACAGTCCGTGGCACACAGGTGGCACTCTTATGTAATTTACAACTATCCACGAAAGGCCTGGCTGGCAAACGGCATGCAGGACTCTGGCCTGGATGTCAGAAGACATCTCCCAGGCCTGGCTCCGGCCTAGATTTGAGATGGCCTTGCTCAGGCAGGAAGAAGGGAGGGACAGAGGGGAAAGGGATTCTGGGTATTTAAGGGAAGGGCTTAGGATCCAGGCTCGGATAGCTTGGCCGCCTTCCCCTCTGTGGAGTCCACCCAGAGGCTGGACTTCTCCGGCATCTGCACGTGGGCATGAACTAACCCTCTCTCAGTCAGGGGGACTGCTGCTGGTGTCCAGCGAGGAGGACAAGATGGGCCAAGGGGCGGCGGGGAGAGTGGGCGAGGCCAAGGGCGAGCTCACCTTCTGCGCCCCGAGAAGGCGTGGCAGTGACATGAAACATTAGGTCACATGGCCTTCCCCTCCGGCCTTAGCGTGCCTACACATCTGCACAGAGAAGGAGAAGAGGTTGAGGGAAGAAAGCAGAACAGCGTGGAGCAAACCCGAACAGAAGCAGTGGACAGAGAGCACGAGACAGAAGGGGGACGGACGGACGGACGGGTGGGAGGAGAGGAGAGGGCCAGAGGGACGTGAGCAGAGAGGGAAATGAGCAAGGGACGGAGGGATGGGAGCGGAGCTTCCACTACGCACTTCAGATAGGCCACTCAGGGGCTAAGAGGACCGACCCACTGATCTCCCACACCCAGCCCTCCGGCCTGGGGCACGCAGCTGGTTCCGGAGGACTAGCGCTTGCTAAATGTTCTTGGTCCTAATACATGGTGAGAGACCGCAGAGTAGTGTGAGAGAGGAGGCCAACAAGACCTCTTCATAAATACAGCTGGCTAGCCACGAGACCAGAACCAGGCCTTCCAGACACCTGCACCGGGACATGGAGGGATAGATGGAGGGAAGGGTAGGAGGGCATGGCTGGGATCTGGCATGAGGTGTGCTGGGCAGAGAAGGAGCAGGGGGTCCCAGGTACCTTCTGGGCTCCAGAGAAGGCATGGTAGAAACTAGACACGTAAGTCATAATGGCTTTCTCATCCGGCCGGGCAGTTCCGACAATGTCTGGAGAGAGAGAAAGACAGAGCTGCATTTAAAGCTGCCTACTGAACGTACCGCGCATCTCACAAGGGGATGGAGGCAGAAGTCTGCAAACTGTGAAGCAACCTTGCCAAAAGGCCCATCCTGAATCTAGCCAGCCTCCAGAGTCAACTTCCACTAACAGGAACATGGACACAGAGGAATGGGGAAGATACCCCAGGAGGCAAGCGAAGAAGCCCACAGGAAATACCCTACTGGTGGCTCTCCTCAACCACAAGGTCAGTGGCATCAATAAAAGGGGTTGAAGGAAGCGGGGATGGGCTGAAGATGGAAATGACATATTGAACTCACCAACCAAACACATGCATGGATACAGCCAACCCATGGACTAAAGCCAGCCCACTCTCAATGGCAAGTTTCAATAGGGGACCCTGGCTATGAGGATGACAGGTGATTTATCGGGAATTACTGTCACGTTTGCTAGATGTGAAACAGATTTTTTGTGTTTTTGAGAGTCTCACTTAGGTAGCCCAGGTTGGCCTCAAATTCATGATCCTCCCGTCTCAGCCTCCCCAGTGCTGAGATGACAGGCACGTGTCACACATCTGGTCTGTGGACAGTATTTTGATTACATGCAAGATACCCATCTTTCTCCCCTCCCTCCCCAACTTGGTCTTTCAAGATAAAGTTTCTCTGTGTAGCCTTGGCTGTCCTGGAACTCAGAGATCTGCCTGCCTCTGCCTCCCGAGCGCTGGGGTTGAAGGTGTGTGCCACCACCACCCAGCTAATACCCATATCTTTAAGGCACGTACTTGGAAGTAGGTAGCGGTGACTGAGATTGGATTTAATACAGTCCAACAAAGACAGCAAAAGGACAAAGAAGAAAAATAAGGTGTGATGGACTATCAATAATCCTTCTGGCATGGTGGGCAATACACCATCTCATACCTCTGTGCATGTCTGGAATGTTCCTGAATGCCGCTGGTGGGGTTGCCAGGAGCACAGGGCTAGGGGCAATCTTGGACACCCTCCCCACCCAACCCCCACGCACACCCTAGACTCCCTTCGGCTCCTCAACATGGAGCTGCGACACTGTAAAATGGTATCAGTGTTGAAGGGAGCCCAAGGGACAGTGGCCATGGTTCCCGCTTCTTCCAAGGACAAGGGGCAGAGGAGGAAGGCCTCCCCTTCCCTCTCCAAGAAGCTCGCTCTATGCAGTCTGCGTGCTACCAGTCAGTGCCTCTTCCTCCGAACCACACAGAATCCCTGGCAGGCAAGTGACCCCCAGCTCTTCCAGCTGAGGTCCCAGCCAACAGCCCCTCCCCCTTCCTGCCTCAGCTGCCGGGGAGCAACGGGGGAATGCCCTCACCTTCGGCATCCAGCATCTTGGGGATGTCCAAGAACTTCTCTGCCACGTCAAAGGCCGTGTTCAGGTTTGTGAGCGGATCGTCCTAAAGGAGAAAAGGGCAAAGTGATCGATCATACAGAGAGTCACATGTCACAGCCTATCCCAGCTAGGAGGGGATGGGGGCGGGATGACAGTGCTCCACCAGCTCTTCCCAGGTTCTGGGTAAGGAAGGCTGGCCTCAAGGCCAGGGGCCACTAGCTGGAGGCTTCAAACATTCTCCTTCCCACCTCCAGCTTCAGTATATCAGGGAAAAGGGGTGAAAAACTTGGGCCTCACGCTAGAGTTGGGGTAGGAAAGAAGCGTTAAGAAATGACGCTGGGAGCGGGGAACCATCAGTCCTCGCGGGACGCATGGGTAAGGAACGCAGACGTAGTTTCCCCCTCCAAACTCAATAGCTGGGCTGTGTGCTCCTAACGCTGAAAGGTTAGTTAGAAGCTGAACCCCCCCACCCCACCCCCCGCCGTTTTCCCACATGTTGGGGTCTTCTAAGTAGCCGTGGCTTTCTGATAATTTGCACCTCTGCTATCCTCTCCAGAGAGCTAAATGGGGAGAGGGGTGCACAAGGCTGTGGGGGATCTTGGGTCCCTGCACCCTGGAATGTACTTCAAACAGGGAGTTAAGGTAAAATGGCGCAGCCGAATGCCTCCCCAGTCCAGCAGGCAGCACGTCAGTCTCACAGAACGGTGCAGCTGCTGGGGAGGAGGGCATGCAGGAGGGTCCTCGAAAAATGAAACCCCTGCACCTAAGGCTGGGGATCACTGTGAAAGAGGGGGCAAAAAGGTTGTAAGAGCTAGAGAGTTTGCTGGGGTCTTGTCTCCTACAAATGCCAGAAACTATCCCCAAGAAGTCTCACCAACATGGCTGCCTAAACGTGACCTGAACAAAGATGACATGGACAGACTCGCTAAGGGAGAAAGCGTCAACCTACAGGAAGAACCACAGGCAACTAGGGAGTGCTGAGAGCTGGAGAAACAGTCTTCTCCTCGCCAAGTGGTCATCACATGGTCAGCCCTGAAGACATATGCACACAGGTAACGTTATATGGACTGAACAGTTTATATGTATGTACTTAGGAACACACACACACACACACACACACACACACACACACACACAACCACTAACAACAATAATAAAGACAACAACAATAAGAGGAAAGAAGAGGCCACAATTTGAAAGAGCAGCGGGGAGGGGGATGGTTCATGGGAGGGAAGAGGAAAATGATGTCATTTATTTCTCAAAAAAAAAAAAAAAATTAAAAAAAAATTTAAACATGGAATTCCCATTCAATCTAGTGGTCCACAGGATTCTGAGAGACATCAAAGAACTGAAAATATGGTCTCAGATAGAGATGTGTCTGCTGGTATTTATGGCAGGCAGCCTTGTTCACAAGTCAGAAAGTGGAAGTCGGCGCTCACCAATGGGCACATGAAATACGGACTTTCCCCTGCAAAAAACAGCTGAGCTGGTAGGCTGGGACTCTCTTCTCCCTTAGAGGTTACCCTGAGAACAGTGGCCCCAGCCCCGGACCCAGGGCTAGGCCTCAGGCTCCTCTCCGTTAGCAGATAGGCCCTTGCCGGTGAGCAGAGGGGTGGGAATCTGTCTCTTCATCCTAGCAAATCTTGGAGGTGGGGGTTGGTTTTGTTTTGGGCAGCTTGCTCATCTACCTACACCCTAAAAGAAGCTGCCAGGGCAAGAACATCTTGGTGAGCAAGACGCTCTGGGGCACAGGTGTGTCTGCAGAGGGTAGGAGGCTAGACTGAACACTGTCCTCAGGTATCCCAGGGGAAGGGGAGACACAGGCTTGTATTCCTAAAAAGATCCTTTGTTAAGTGGCCTACACACTGGTGGGTTCCATTTCCATTCCATTCCAGGTCAGTGTGCGGCTAGGGGAGCTCGTGACACCAGTTCATGGCAGGTAAGAACGGTTCAGGCCAGGCCTCAACCAAGGTCTAGGCCAGTGTCCTTCGAACAGCTTGGACACCTACAACCACCATGAGCTTACAAAGGCCCACCTCCTCTCCCCCTCAACATACACTTCTCACTCAAGAAAATCACCACTGATACCCAAATATAAATGAAGGTGACATAATGGTACACAACTTCAGTCCCAGGCTGAGGCAGGAGGATCACTTGAGTCCAGGAGTTGGAGACCAGACTGAGCAATAGAGTGAAACCCACCACCACCTCAAAAGCATAATTAAAACTGAGTGGCAACACAGGACACCAAACCTACAGCATCTGCCTATGACTAGACACAGGTCAGGGACACTGGGACAAAATGTCTCTCAGGACATCATTCATAAGTACTGTCACCTTATGAAACCAGAAATAATGTAAAGGAGAACTGTCACTCAGCATCCCATCACTCAAACACTGTGGCCTCAGTTCTGGTAGCTTTCTTGGCGGGCTGTGTATGTACACAGGGATCTGTGATACGTACACTGGGTAATGAATAGAGAAAGCGATTTTTCTGCTCGCTTCCCGAGCTGGCCCAGAAGGCCAACACCTTTCAGGCTGGGCATTGGGCTCTGAGCAGCGGTCCTGTCCTGTCCTGTCCTCCCTCAGTTTGTCTCCTGACAGGAGAAGACGGCGTGAGATCAGGTGAGCACACGTACCTTGCGCAGCTTGCCGTAGTCAATCAACTCGGGCCGGTGGCGGTGGATCAAGGCACAGAAACCAAGGCCATCCTTCCAACTGTCCAGGGAGAGAGAGAGTGGGCCAAGGTGATGACTTCTGCCATTCATTATGAAATCCTCTGGAGCAGGATTTAAAAGGCAGGAGAGAAAGGGAGACTTCTGCCTGCCACATTCCCAGGTATGGGGTCAAGCTTTTCTAAGTGGTTACAAGTCGAGATGAACCTGCCACATCCACCCTCCCCTTGCTAAGTCCCACACACCTCCAACAAGAGCTCTGGAACCCTGGGCCAGGCTTCCTGACATGACCTTTGAGGGGGTCTTGCCAGTATCATAAACATGAGCAAAGCTGTACCAGGCAGCAGTCAGGCCCAAGATGCTTTGGGGAGGGATGGCGGATTCAAAGAGACAATACCCTTCCCCAGAAGGTTTTTTTTTCCTGACTCTTCCAACAAAGGGATGAGGGGAGATCCTGAGGAGACCGGCCGGCCTCTGTGGGAGCCTCTGGCTCCAGCACTCACCTGATGTGGAAGTTCTGGATGTTGACATTTTTATATGGGGCGGTCTTCCTCTGACACCACAGAAGCAACCCTTCTTTAGCCGATGTCTCTGTGAAGAAGGGGGAGGGGGAGCGGGGTCAGTGGGGTGACCTAGGAAGTGAGGATGCTGCTACTAAGAGGCCCTATGGGGGCCTCAAGACCCCCAACTCTGTTGCTATAAGGAAGAAAGAAGTCCGGGCCATCCTGTCTATTTGTTTGGCAAAGCTGGAAAAAGTTACTTAAGAAACAGGAAAGCGGAACTGGAGAGATGGCTCAGAGGTTAAGAGCACTGACTGTTCTTCCAGAGGTCCTGAGTTCAATTCCCAGCAACCACATGGTGGCTTACAACCATCTATAATGAGATCTGATGCCTTCTTCTGGCCTGCAGACATACATGCAGGCAGACCACTGTATACATAATGAATAAATAAATCTAAAAAAAAAAAAAAAAATAGAAAAGCAAGCCACTTGCTCCATAGACTAAAATGTCCAGACAGCTACAGCTTGCCAGGGTATCTGCCCAACTCCCTTTTATTCAAGAAGTGATAGTGATAGACAGTAACTCAGCAGCTGCTTTCCACTTCAAGGACAACTGGAAGAGCCTATGAAATTTACATGACCAGAAGCCCCTGGAAAGGGGATCACGCAACCTGTGGGGTGAGCATGGAGGAACAGGAAGAAAGGATTCCTTCCTGTCCAGGTTCATCCGAAGTCAGGCTTCCTCCTATTTACTGCACTGATTTGGCTCTAGTGCCCTGTCCCTCTCTAAGGGGATGGGGGGGGGGGGGGGAGAGACTCCCAACTCCAAGGTTACAGACTGCACTGCCTCCGTGTGTTCAGACCTGTGAACTGCAGGTGGCAGCATTTAGTAAAAAGAACCTCATTGACCTCACGTATTTTTAACTAATAAAATGGACTTTAAAAAAGGATCTACAGCTCTAAAGATTATAATTTTTCAAGCACAATCAATTGGTACGGGGAGCCAGGTGCAGTGGTGAATTCCTTTAATCCCAGCACTCTGCAGGCTGTTCTCTGGGGGTTCAAAGCCAGCCTGGTCTACATAGCAGGTTCCAGGCCAGCCAGAGGTACATGGTGAAATTCTGTCTCAAAATTAATTAATTAAATAAATAATCTATGTATAAATTGGCATGGGGCTGGAGAGAGGGCTCAGCAGTTGAGACCACTTAGTGCTCTCCTAGAGGTTTGTGCTCTCCTAGAGGTTTGGTTTGGTTCCTAGTGCCCATGTTAGAACAGCTCACAATCATCTGTAACACCAGCTCCAGGAGCCAATGTCTCTGGCATCTGAGGGCACCAGCACCCACCTGTACATAACCACATATGGACACACATGCAAATACACAACTAAAAAAAAAATAAAATAAATCTTCATGGGACTGGAGAGATGGCTCCGTGGTTAAAAGTACTTGTTGCTCTCCCAGAGGACTCAAGTTCAGTTCTCAGCACTCACATTGGGAAGCTCACAACTGTAATTCGAGTCTCAGGAGAGCCAGTGCCCTTTTCTGGACTCTGGGACACGAGGCACACACACAGTACACAGATATACAGGCAGGTAAAAAACACCCATACACATAAAAGAAAAAATTTAAATGTGCATATTTAAAAGCATTTTAACCTCAATCTCATCGTTTAAGAAGGTGGTTTTTATACGCATATATCATGCACATAGCAAACCACAAACAGTAAGTGATAAGAGCACCGTATCAGACACAAAGCTCAAAAAGGGCTGGAGTAAGCAATCAAGGGATTACTGTCTCATACCAGGGCAGCCTGTGCCGACCTGGAAAGTGGCCACCAGGGGGTGCTATGGGAGCAGTGGTGGACACGGGCCGGCTCACTTTCCTATGATTAATCCTTTCCCGCTAAGGGCCCAGTGAGGCTTTAAGACTCAACCACAGCAGCCTTGGTCTTCTGGAAATGAGGACTGCTGCTAGGCCAACATATTTGGGGGGAGTTATTTGAAGTCATGGTCATTGTTGCCCCAGGTGAGGGAGTTCTAGATGAGCCTAGAGAAGAGGACTAGGTAAGGGAAGGCCAGGGGGGAGGTGAAAGTTCAAGAGGGAACAGAACACAGCAGAAACCCACCTTCCACAGAGATGTCCTGGATGGCAAACCGAAGGATGATGGTCCAGATCATGCCCAGGGTCATCTTCACATTCCCATCCACAATTTCTATAGAAACAGTGGCCGGACATGTTAGGTGGATCGTAACAAGACGGACACACATTCCCAGCATTCCCATGTCACTCCCTGTACCCCTTAGAAGTCAAACATCACAAATCCCCCACTTCCAGAAGAGGGAAAAAGTATTTATTTATTTATTTATTTATTTATTTATTTATTTATTTATTTATTTGTGCTGGAGATTGAACCTACGCACCTCAAACAGAGTTCCCCTTGTCTAAGGCACACCCAGCTCCACATAAGAAGTCTGTGAAAGTTAGTGGATCGACCAGGATGGATACCAAGAGAGAAACCCATCTGAGCAAGATTCTCTTGGAAGAGTGGGTCCATCAGAAAGGACTCTCTACCTGAACCACAGTCACCCAGTCTGACAGACAGGAGGGGACAGATTGCTAAGCTCTCACAGAGGTTCTAAGGAGGGGCGATGAACGACCTAGGGGTCTGTGGCCAATCACAGCTCTTAAAATAGCCACTCATGCAGAGAGCCAGGACGAACAACAGCAAGTCACACACGTCCATTTTAAGAGCTGCCATCTTAACCAACCCTCTGATTGGTCAACCTCAAAATGCCCTAAGCATTAAAATAGATTTTTGTTTTTAAAACCCATTCAAGACAACAGCTCAGATAACCTGCTATATTTGGTCCTCACATTTTTCAGACCTTATATGCTACAATTCTATTACATTTTCCTTCCTTCTTCTCTCTCTCTCTCTCTCTCTCTCTCTCTCTCTCTCTCTATCTATCTATCTATCTATATATATATATATATATACACACACACCCTAGAAACAGAGAAGTAAAAATATAAACAAATCAAGGCTAGAGAGATGGCTCAGGAGTTAGAGCAGTGGCTGCTCTTCTAGAGGACCCAGGTTCAATTCCCAGCACCCACACATGGCAGCTCACAACCATCTGTAATTCCAGTTTCAGTGGATCCAACACCCTCTTCTGGCCTCCACAGGCACCAGGCGAGCACGTGACACACAGACATACATGCAGGCAAGCTCATGCAAAATAAAAGCAAGTAAAAGTCCATTTCTCTTCGGGGGCGCTGATTAGTTGGTTATTAATTAATTATTGGGGAGGGCAGAAAAAGAGCAACTTCCCTTGAGGACTCATATCCCCAAGGAGGAGATAAAATACACATGTAAACAAGTAAATAGACGTACTACATCAGCCTAAGCCACGGAGCTCTCTTGGTCTTGTGTGGGCTGAAAGGTGAGGTTCAGCTGCAGCTCCAGACAGTAAGCTGGCCCACGGCGAGGTGCTCAGTGAAGAGCCAGGTACCCAAGGGATATCTCATTTATTCCCCTCTGCAACACGACTGCATTGGGTCTGCACTGGTGTGCTGGGCAAAGGAACACCAGTGTTCACTTGAGACACGAGACGCATTGCTGAGAGCCACAGTCAGCGATGGGCCACGGGTCCACGTTAAGAGTCACCGAGAGCCTTGGCAGCAGGCAACCGTTTCCCTGATCAGCACGCTCAGCCAGAGCTTTGCAGGAAATGCTGCAGGGGAGGCGTTTGAATCAGTATGGCGAGCTGGGATGAGGGAGGGTCATGTCCTCAGGCTGACCTGTGGATCCTCCTGCTCCGCCTCCCCACATGCTGGCATTACAGGTGCGCTGTTACCAAGCCCCACCTCAGAATGACTTACTTTTTCTAAAGATGTGCTTTCATCTACAACCTCCAGTTCATCAACATCCATAACACTGAAAACGTTTAAACTGATGGGCACAGACGCTAAGCTCTCACAGGTAAACAGGTGAAGAGACATGAGTGAATACAGAACATGAAAACGGGTCTCATTTTCCCCGACGTTAAATTAGTAAACTTGAAAAACAAATTTAAATGCATACACATTATTATGACACTGTTAACTAGGAGCATAATCTGGCTTTAAAAAGAAAAAAAATCTCGCTGAAAAAGCTGGCACCGGGGAGCAAGCATCTCAGAGCTGTTCAATTCTGGCAGTGAAATTCTATCTCTGTCCCTGGCCAAAGACCCGCGGTGCGGAGTGAGGTTCCTGTCTAAATACCCTTGTTGTTCAGTTATTTACCATGGAAACTCTGTTCAAAGGACAAAGAGTGACTGAAGTCCCCAGAGCCCCATCGCCCTTCTGCTGCTCAAAGCCATGCCTTTCCACCCCACCCAGAGTCCAGTGGCCAGCGAGGCCCTCTTGGACTGGTTGAGCATCCTGGGCCCTCCTTCCATCCTCGCTGGCATCCTCCTTGTTTCCTCTCCGGGAACATCCACGTGGCCTGTCCCTCCCCTCCCTACAGGCCATCCCATAGTAGCCTTCCTTGACCACCCATCTGATTCTTCCCTGTTCTCCACCTGACATCTGCAGGTTCTTCCCGTTGTCTTCCGGATGGACAAGGGTCAGGACTTTACTTGTCCCGCATCACTGCCCAGTACAGGCCTAGCACTGAGGAAGGCCTCCAGGAATGAATGAATGAATGAGTGAATGAGTGAATGAATGAATGAATGAGGCATGAATGACAGTGAGCGAAGCAGAGGCACACAGGCCTGTCATTGGCCCTCGAGGACTTAGCAGAGCTTAGCCACTCCCAAGGCAGGCCCAGGTAACGGCTCAGCTGTGCTCAAACAGATATTAACAGAACCATTCAACATTGCATTCCTGAGGTTTTAATGACTCAGAGAAAAAAAATCCTTACAATGAAATTTTACCGGCAGCATTTTGACTCTGAGGGGGAATTTTTTTTTTTAAAAAAAAAAGCTTATAAAAAGATGGGCACTGAAGTTCAGCCTTCCTGGAATGGAGGCTCCCCGCCCCTCTGCCTGACTCCATGAGAGCCGAACACTATGACCCACTGGGGACCTCTCGAGCACTAGCAGGACAGTTTTTTGGGGGGTCCCTTTGCCCTTCCCCAGAACTTAGTGAATTCTAAGTCACAGTGAAGAGTCAACATTAACACTAGAGAACAGGAGAGACAGTGGGGTGTGCTTAGTTAGAGTCCCTCGCTGCCTCGGCCCCGTTACTCTGCCTTGGACCCCAGGGGACACAGTGGAGCCCGTCAGGATAGATGAGGGTTAGACCTCAGCCCTGGAGCCTGACCTGGGCTCTGCTATGGAGGCGCAGTCCGGTTCAGCGAAACCTGCCATTCTACCTCTCTGGTGATTTTCCTCAGCCTCGGCCCCCCCTCACCCCCCCTCACCCTAAAAGATGGTCTGTCAAACCAATTCACCACTGTCCTGAGGAGGCACCCAGGGATGCTTCCTGCTGGGTCAGGTTCAGGCTAGCCCAGGACACTGACGCATCTTCCACCTCTCTCCCTTCCTCTTCGGTTATCCTTTGCCCAATTTTCCTTTCTAAAATTCTGCTTTTTCTGACTTCTTTTTTTAAAAACAAACCTGCCATAGTGGCCCTGCTTTCCCACTCAGCAACAGTTGATGGGATCTATGTGAGCTCATCCTTTTTGGAAGGAAAAGCTCTTTCCAATTCACTGCAGTCCCCATCCATCCCTCTTGTTCACCCAAGCCCATTTCCCACACTCTCTCCTTTCCTACCCTAGTGGGGACCTGAACTGATGCCAGACCATTGAGTGGCATTTTTCTTGGCTCTCCCTGCATGAGAAAAAGCTGCCAGGCTTCACCCTTCCCTAGTAGAACAAGATGTTCTTTTCTTTTTAGTAAGAAGCAAAGAATGTTTTTCCAGCCACAAGGTAAGTACCTGCCACACACTCGTGCTTCGAACACACACCCAGTATCAGTAGCTAGAGACTGGGGCCACAGGCTGAAGAGACTGCAGCCTCTGCCCTTGAGATGCTCAAAGCCATAGGGGTGCCAGGATCCAGAGGTATGGCTACCACCTTGAGCACCAACCCCAATAGTTAAGAGAAGGGTCAGCCAATTTTCTCAATACAGGGCCTGCCAGGAAATAGTTTTGGCTTCACTGGCCACATGGTCTCTGCAGCAATGACTGAACTTCACTGCCCACACCCAAAGCAGTACCAGATGACGGGCAGACAGATATGGTTTTGTGCTCGGCTGCTCACCAAAACCTTTGTCAACCAGGCTCAACCTGACACACTGCAGTTTGCTGCCCCTATTAAAGCTGATGAGTGGGCATAAAACCCTTCCGTGTCTAGAGGGGGAAAAAAAAAAAAAAGGACCTTTCTCGTTACCCACAGGAGATCGGCTCTCACAGATTTAGGGGGAACAATATCACCCTCACCCTGGTGCATTTCTCTGGTATCATACAGAACTGGTCTTGTGCTATGGAACAATATTTGTACACTGTAAATATGTATTACTCTCATTGGCTAATAAAGAAGCTCACTGGCCAATAGCTGGACAGGATAAGGTTAGGGGGGAGAGTCAAACTGAGAATGCTGGGAGGAAGAAGGGCAGAGTCGGAGGAGTCGCCATCCAGACACAGAGGAAGCAGGACGTGTATGAAATGAGGTATCTGGGTGCATGTGTGAGAGCTAGTTAGTAATAAGCCTGCACGATCAGCTGAGCATTTACAATTAATATTGAGTCTCCATATCGGTTATTTGGAAACTGGTGGGCAGGGAAAGAAAAGTCCGCCTACAGACTTGGCCACTTACAGAAGATGGGACCAGAGCAAGCATCATGGTCATCTATAAGCATATTTGTCTATAGTGAGGGTAAGCATTAGATACTCTGCCCTGTGGGGTCACAGGTTAAAGCATTTCAGCTTGGCTTTCCTCACGACAAATGAGCCCTCATCTACACAACCAAGGCCACGTCTTGGCCAAGTGAGTCAGATGGCGTCTTTCAATCCCTTGGCATCCCTAAGCAAGTGCCCAGTGAAAACGTGCTGTGTTCATAGATTATGCCATCAGAGGGACCAGCTAGAATATTCTAGCTGCTCTTCAAGCCGGCACAAGATACACCAGAAGCCCTGCCACATTCTAACTATTCTAAGAGCACACCACAACAATGGCTTCAACAGCTTTTTGTATTTAAAAAAAAAAAAGTCTTGATGTGATGGGCAAAGAACCAGGGAGAAGCTACTAAGAATGCTGCTTTGTGAACAGCAGGGTCTCCCCAGGGCACTGTCAGCCACAGAGCACTCCTGCAGGACACGGAGGGCAGGGAGGTACTGGGTGAGGTGCTCAGCACTCGGGGTGCATAAGGACTACAGTGACAGACTGGGGAAGGGGCGAGTCCTGGTGTGGACCTCGAAGGCCAGTCCTGTCATTACAGGAGTCAGAGCAGAAAGGACCGAGGAATCACCGACCACACGGCGGCATCGTTCTCACCTTCGGCCCCGATGGACACCAGCTTGACTCCTTTGCTGGCTATGAAATCCAGGGCCTTGTTGACGTTGGAGATCTTGTGCACGCGCATCTTGCCCCTCTCTGGCTTGGCCAAGCGTTCGCCTGATCAAGAAGGAAGAACATGAAGGTGAGGTAGGATTGTCCAGGAACCAGGGCCACCCTCACCCCCCTCGTCCAAAGCGCTTCTTAAATGGGCACAGGCATGATTCGCCTCTCGGATGTTCAGAGTTATCACTCGGGAATCAAAGAGAAATTGATTCTATCTCGCTTCTCCCTCTTCTACTTCTCAGAGACAAACCTGCGTGCCTTCGCTCAAAATTTATAGCTTTATTTTAAAAATACTTTTGAAAAGTGTGTGTGTGTGTATGCATGCCATGTATGTGCAGCTACTTGAGGAGACCAGAAGAGGGCACTAGATTCCCCTCGAGCTGGAGTTACAGGCAATTGTGAGTCAGAAGCTGTGGGTATTTGATACCAAACCCAGGTCCTCTGGAAGAGCAGCAAGCCTCAGTCTCTCTGGCCTCAACATTTATCTATTATGTTCCTAATAGATGCCAGAGATTGAGGTGCTGGGTATATGAGAGCAAACAGGTTTCTTGCCTTTCATGTAATTGTAGTCCAGTAGGAAAGGACAGGTCTTAAAAGGCAGACAAATTAACGTATACAATGAGCAACTACCACAGCCTTCCCACTACGATGTACTTGCACCCCCGAATGACATTTGAAACAGGTGTATGGAAACCTGTGTGTGGAAAAATCAGTAGATGTGGACTAGAGGAGCCCAAGAATGCTATACACAAAGCTTACTGAGCGCATCTGGTGGGATTTCAGCAACCAGAATAACAACAGAAACAAAGTCAAGTCTGACTCAGAAGGCTTCAGACAGGAGCAGGCATGTGAATGGACTAAAGGCATTCACGTAACATTTTGGCAAAGAATTGGCCAATATGTTGTTGGTGTCCTAGAACTCTGTGGGAAGCTGGGTTTAAAGCTAACAGTTGGGTAAAGAAATCTCAAGACAGCATCACACTCAAGCTGTGGCACAGTTACCGTTCTTAGCAAGGTTCACAACAAGAATCAAGGGCAAAGTGCAAAAGAATGGAAAGACCTGGAAAAAGCCTGAAGCCTCGCCCCCAAAGGAACAAACTCAAAGTTGTGGACAGACAGGGTGTGACTGCTGGAGATCAGCGACATTAAAAAAGAAGCCAAGACAGCACTGATAGGATCCAGCAGTTTCTTCCTTAATGGCTTTCCCAGCTCTTCCTCTCTCCTCTGTGTCAGAACTAACAACCTGTGGCTAACAGAAATGTTCTGGATTCTATTGACTTAGCACACCACTAGCTTCCAGCCACTAGCTGTGGCTTAGGATGGCATCAGACAGCATCCTGGGCCTACGGAAAAGGCCTCCCTCCATCCTGCTGTAACTGTCTCTCCGATGTACCCACTACTGTATTTTAAACTTGCCTTGACTTACGATTCCCTTTGTTCTGTAAAACTGTAAAAACTTCACGAAACTGCTTCCACACTAGAACATGGAATTCAGGGTAACTTAAATCTGTGTTTCTGGGCCATGGTCACTCAAAACAGCTCCAGAACAAACTATCTCTTATTCTCTTTTTTAAAAACAAAACAAAAGCTAAGCACTTTACAGTGGGTCAAGAGGAAAAATGCCTTAATAAGAAGGATGTCTCTGACACCTCAGGAACTGGCCATCCGCCACAGGCTCCATAATATAAAACTATAAAATCTTTTGAAAGTGCTCCCCTTCAGGGGAGGGCAGTGAGGAAGGATGAATTAGAACGAAATGTTAGGGCATGTGCATATACAATAAAACCTATTACTCTGTATGGTAATTTTAATAATACAAAAGTAAGTCACCAGTAAAAAAAACATTTTCCTTTCAGAAGAGACCTGCTAGGACTTCCTAGGTTCAGCTTCTCAGGCACCCCAGAGGCCACTACAATGTGGGGTAGGGAAGGACAGGCAGAAGTCTTGGCTTCATCCATATGAAGCTGATTTTGCAAGCATGCAGAATTCAGGAGTTACAGTGCTCTGGTGGCTTCTACCCAGAGTTCAAAGGAAGGCCTGGGAGGCCAGGAAATGTATAACACGGTTGAATTACCTACCAAAAGCTCTGTGGGGGTGAAGTCTAAGCTGCAATGGAAACCCCTTGAAGATGCTGGGAATGTGGAATGTCTGCTAATGAAAGCCCCGGGCAGTGGATGCAACAAGACAAGAGAAAAGCCACGTGGAAGGAAGGGGTGCCCAAGCCCGCTGAGGTTCGATCACACCATCAAGCCTCCTCAGGATTGGACACGGCTGTACAGGCTGTAATCTTCTGAGTTCTGGTCTGATTTTGGTACTGTTCTCCCTGTCTATGCCCTGAGTCCTCCCACTGTACCACTGTACGTTAGAGGCACGCAAATTTGATTTACATATTTATTTATTACAGGGGTTCAGAACTAATAGACTGCCTTGCATTTCAGTAGGGACTCTGGATTTAACCTTCAGAACAATGCTGGAATTATTAAGATCACTCGGACTCATGGAGAGAGATCGAATGTAGTCTCTTGGGGTTCAGGGGTGGAATGTTAGGGTTTGACATGATGTGTTTGGGTATCAAGTTGACAAGCGGTAGATCTCGACGCTCAGTCTTAAGTGTTGACTTGAATGGATTAAGAGATGCCGAGATTAGTCAAGGGCAGGTCTGGATGTTCTCAGAGATCATTAGGTCATTAGGGATCTGACCTAATCAACAGGTTAATGCCCTGTCAGGTTCATAATATGATGGCATTATTAAAAGGTGGTGAAAAGTGGAAGGTGGGGCTTTGGGAGGAAGTCCATCATTGGAAAATGTTCTGGCCTCTCTGTCTACTCCCTTTTTTGGCCTCCTGCTGCCATGATGTCCACTGATCTGCTCCTCCACATCCTCCCTGCCACAGTGGGCTGACATTTGTGAATCCAAGAGCCAAAATAAGTAATTCCTCACACACACACACACACACACACACACACACACACACACACAAAAAGAAGCTAAAACGGTTCTAATTTCCCATTGTCTATATTTTGCCCTACCCAGGTTTCGCTCTAAAGGATATATGAAAAGCTGTTTTTAAGGAGGCGAGCCTGTCAGAAGTCATGCAAAGCACAGGGAACGGGACATGTCATCTGGGGAGACGGGAGAGCTTCCCAGTGTGGCAGAGGGAGGGCCTGAGCTCTGCTACCTTTTTGGGAATAGTTAGTTGGAAACAAAGCAGGTGCCAGCTCCTAAATGATCGTGAGGGCTCTGCAAAGGAATGTGGACTCAGGCTGGAAGCCCTGGGGAGGCACAAAAGCCTTTGGAGCAGGGAACAGCGTGACCATATTTGGGCTGTCAGAGTGCTGGGCGGCAGCTCAGAGCCAGAGCCGGGCTGCAGAGAGGAGGGGAAGGGGCGGAGACTGGACCTAAGGTCTTAATGGTTTCCTCTAGGTGGGAGTCACCTAGAGGAATGCAAAAGGTTAAAAGGGGGGTCGTGAAAGAAGGGAACAGAACAGAATGTAAATTTCTAGTTGGAAAGAAGGGCAGAGAGGCAGAGCAGTCTGTGGTCCTGGGTTCAAGTTTAGGATGACCAGATAAAGTCTGCAGCAGCAAGAAGAGAGGGCCAGCTACTGCTTTGGAGCACCCAAGTGGACATGCACAACGCTATGGTTTGTCCCCTAGGGGTTCAGGCCCTGGAGGCTTGGCTCCAGCATGGTGATATTCCAAGTGGTAAGACTTTTAAAACACAGGGCCTAATGAAGTCATCGGAGTAATCCCTCCACGGAAATAGAGTAAGTGATGTGACATCTTGATTGACCCTTTTTTTGTATATATATATTGTATGTGTGTGTGTGTGTTGTATTATATACATACACATATATGAGTGTTTTGCCTGCATGTATGTAAATACACCATGTGCTTGCTTGGTGCCCACAGGGGCCAACTATGAATATGGACAGAATACAACCAAGTGTTAGGACAGAGCCCAGAGGGGACCACCACGTCCTGGGCCAGGGCCGGCTCACCCGAGATAACCTCCAGGAGCAGCATGAGCTTCAGGCCATCTCGGAAGTCCTCCTCAATGTTCTCGATCTGTGTCCCCGCCTTCCGCAGGTGAGAGTTGCACCAGGCCGTGAACGTCTGACACGAAGGGAAGAGAAGCAGGTGGTCAGTCTCCTCGTGGGCCATGCGGTCTCTGAGGCCCTCACCGTAGGCCTCGATGGCTTCCAGGACCCCCACCCCACGTCCTCGTTCCAGCTGTTCTGTGGAAGGCCCTCAGCAGACTCATGGCATCCTCACTTTATAAGCCGCGGGGAGGGAAGAGGGAGGATGGCCACCCACTCAGCAGAATCCACAGAAACTCTCAGCATGGCTGTTTCACACAGTCATGTCAACCAATCAGGGGGCTCTTCACAGAAATGCAAGTGAGGCAACCAATCAGGGGGCTCTTTACAGAAATGCAAGTGAGGCAACCAATCAGGGGGCTCTTTACAGAAATGCAAGTGAGGCAACCAATCAGGGGGCTCTTCACAGAAATGCAAGTGAGGCAACCAATCAGGGGGCTCTTTACAGAAATGCAAGTGAGATAACCAATCAGGGGGCTCTTTACAGAAATGCAAGTGAGGCAACCAATCAGGGGGCTCTTCACAGAAATGCAAATAAGGCATCCTTTGGGGCCTATAGGGGGCTGTAATGGGAATGAAGCGGCACCTCCCCTTTTCCCCAGCCCTCCTCAAAAGCATCATTTCTACCCACACCCTGTAGTGCCACAATCTCATTCTTGACAATCTCCCTTTACAGTTTTAAGAAAGAGTAAAAAGCCAGAAGTTACTTGAGAAACCCACATGCACCTCTGGCTAAGTTATCTTATAAAATCCTTTCCCGCTTGGTAGCCAATCGGGGGAAAGGATTCCTTTGGGTTGGGGATGGAGTTCGGAGGCATGGTGTCGGCATGGAGAGAATCCAAAGTCCCCCAGCATGCATATGTGGGTATCTGGGTTAGGATAAGCATGGACAAGAATTTCAGGATGGATGGAAGGAAGCTGATGTAAAGACCATCAACTTTGTAGCTACTTCTCTGTGAGATGGGGAGGGGGGCGATCAGGCCACCAACCGTAGGCAGGCCACCAACCAAGGGCTTACCTCCTGGTGGTACAGACATAGAATGGGCTGACTCTGCAAACAACAGGGAACAGATGTATGTATTTCAGTTTCTCGTGTCTATTCAAAACTTGGCCAAATCCCAACCCATGACATCACGAGGCTCAAGAGTCTGGTCCTGCTCACCTCACTGTAGGGTCTTTCAGCTCTTCCCACCCACCTGCAAATCCCATGGATGAGCAGCGTGCCTGGAATGTTCTCATTTAGGGGAGGTCACTCGTGCCCCGCCCTCCCCTTGCTTTGGGAACCTCCAAAGTGAAGAGGCAACAGGTGGGCAGAGAGAGAACATCAAACTCCCTGTTATCAGGGGAAACAAACCTGGCTGTCCGGATTTACGAACAAAGTTTAAGAGCCCGTGATAGCAAGCAGGGGGACGGAGAGATGAGAGAGGTCGGACGGGACAGCTGTGGAAGAGCTTCGGACTTCAGTTCTCAGACCTCACCAGTAACTTACCAAGCCAGGGCCCCTCTCCCCTGCACACACCCACCACCATGACAGGGAGAAGGGGTACGGGCCATATCAAATCTTCGAGAAAACCACATCAGATCAAGGTGGACAGAGGAAAAATAAACCATTCCTCAGTCTGCTCTGTCCTTTGTACCTTGCTTGGCTAACACATCTGCCTTTTAGGACTGGGTCCAGATGTCACTTCCTCCAGGAAAAGGTATGTCTGGGTTTGGCACAGAGCCTGCAATGACATGTTCTACTGTTGCTTGGACCCAGCAACATGACCACTGTTTGGCCACTGGTCAGCCCGACACCCCAGACTGGCAGCTCCTGAAAGGCCAGGCCTCAACGCTCACCTGCATTATCCTAGGGTGCCAATGGGCAGAATCAGAACTGCAGCACCGAAAAAATACAGCAGAAGCCCGGGCCCTGGAGAAGCTGGGCACTCGAGAGAACCTGATGCAAAGCTCAGAGGGTCCCAAAGAGACAGCAGAGCCTCTGAGTGATACTAAGTGGTCAGGGCAGGGAGTGGGTGGGTGGCCATTCTCCCTGGTGCTTAGAGACCCTCTGGCCTCAGAGAACAGCTCAAGAGAAAGGATTGACAGAGGGTAGTATGCACTGGATACCCTGGCAGGGGATGGTGTGCTTCTTAGCTTTTATTTTCATTTTGTTATAGCTTCTTTCGTTGTCATAAAAAAAAAAAAATGCAACCGAAGTATTCTTGTGTTGGCATAAAAATACTGCAAAGCATGTTTAAATCTTAGAGTAAGCACAATTACTCTGGTTCTACCATAATCTCTCCCAACATACTTTGGCCCAGAGCCACCACACTGCACATTCACTGGGGCCAGGCATGGGAGGGTCTTATTCCATGATCAGCATCTCCTATCTCCCAACAGTTTGTCCTTAAACCTCTTCCCAGCCCACCCTCCAACTTTCAGTCCCTTCAACCCTCAGCCAAAGGCTTCCTAAGGCCTTGAGGGAAACTGCCTAGTGCCAGCGACTGGAAGCTAAGGTTCCCGGTGGGAGTTGCCCAGCAGAGGGCTGTGAGTTCTCCCTGGCTATTAACCTGGTCTTGAAGGCAGGCGGGGAGGAACCCAGGGAGGAAGAGGCTGTTGTAAGAGGACCGAGCTTGTGAAAGAGGCTAAGAGCGGTAGAAAGCAGCTGGCCCCATTTCCTGGGGAAGCTGCAGGAGCCAAAACAACACCTGTGTTTGTTCAGGCCTCCAGGACAAAGCCCTGGGGCTAAGCCTGCCAGAAGAGTCAATAAAAGCCCTGGTCCCCAGGGCCCCACGGCTTAGGGCCCTGAACCCCTCCATAAAGTACCCTACCAGCAGTAGCCACAAAGCTCAGGCATGGGGGACGTGGAGTAATTCAGTGTTAAGAACACACTTCTTCCTGCGGACTGTTCTGAATCCACTGTTCTCTGGCCTTTCCAAAACTCCAGTTCCCTTAGCAGTAAAATGGGGATCTCACGGCACTTCTAAGTCCACAGGATTTAAAAAACGATTTACAAAATGCCTACCGTTATATCCACCCAAAGGCCGCAAAACAACAACAACGCCCAGACATGCCGGTGACTGGGCCAGCTCTCTCCACAACCCCTCCCTGCCTCCAGACACCAAACTCTCAAGGTCCCACCTTCCAAGTGCTGCTCTGAGGAACCTTTGGGACCCGCGCTACAGTTCCTGAAAGAACTGATAGAGCAGAGGGTGCAGTAAGGTGATTTTAACAGCAGCCCTGTGCATCCCAGCAGAGAAGCCACAGCCACCATGAACCACGCTACCATGTTCTCTCTTCAGGCTACAAGGTCCCCGCAGAATGACCATCTCCTCAGCAACTGCCCCCAGGATTCAGGGAGGAAAAACTAGCAGCCAAGGGACGCCGACCCAATTCAGACACACAGACACACACACACACACACACACACACACACACACACACACACACACACCCCGGCCCCACACAACACCCAGGAGGATGGGCAGTGCTACACTCAGAGAAGTCTAATGGTCCAACTTTATTCTAATAAAGGGGCAAGGGACCACACGCCTGCCTGCATCCCAGGGGGCCCTGCTTTCTGTAACTTCCACCTCATCCCCAAAAGTCTTCACTCCCCTCCTGCAGCCTGCTCATGTCACAGTCGAATGAGGAGACAGATGACAGCCTTCCCTTCACACATGTACGGCGCTCTAGAAATGTGCTCAGGTTGGAGTGTACCACAAGGTCTCGGGAGCCATGCTTAGGCAAGGACCACACTGGGACCTACTCCCAGAGCTGTGGCAAGGTAAGCACCCCTCTCTGCCTCTGCTTACCTCTCCATACCTGTCCATCTCCCCCCATGCACACGTGTACACACACACACACACACACACACACACACACGCACATGCACATGCACATGTGTGCATGTGCGTCCAGCTGCCAGCCTCTGCAGATCTTGGACAGGGAGGGGAAAATGGGAGGAACCAGGGTCCCTTCAACCCTCCATAACCTTGGTACCTAATGGTGGCTTGAGGAGGTAAAGAATGTATCAATGTATCAGGGTTATCTTAGGGTCACAAAGGCCAGTGAGAGACAGGCACCTTGCCCCCAGCTCCTAGGGCCTGGGTCTTGCTTCCTTGGTTTCTACCATGTTCTCATTTTGCCATTAACAATCACCATGGCAACATGTCTCCTTTAATATACCTTGAGAATGCCCCTGGCATTTGAAAATGCATCCTTCCTGGCTCAAAGATGTCTATAACCACAACTTTTGAGTGTGGTTATACCACACCCGAGGTTATATATACCCTTCTCCATATACCTCAGTTTTCAGAACTGTACAATGGGGACAACAGTTGTCTACCAGACATGCCTGAGGCAAGGCTCAAATGAAATAATACTAACAAAGTAGTAGTATTTGTATTAATGATGGCCGCATCATACTAATGTGTCTGAAATACAGCAGGCCTGATGCGGCCACTGCTGTTATCACTCACTACGGCCTCTATCGTAGTTTCTACCAAGATTTCCGAATAGTCACACCCTATAGAGACTGGGGTACAGAAGGTTGTTCCCATGGCATGAGCCAGGGGCTGAGTTTTTAATGTATCAGTCTCGGTCTTGACCTTAGTGGAAGGAGGGAAGCAAGAACAGGAAGGCCCACATCCTCCACAGAGCAGGAATCTGCAGGACAGCACAGACAGGGTGGCCATAGAGAGGCCCACACAGACCCCACGTCTATCACTGTGGGTGAGTGACCTGTCGCAGCTCCAACAGCAACATCGGGGTAGCAATGGACACTGTGAACTGTCAACAGAAGATCTAACGAGAGTCCCCTTAAAACCAAGGGAAGCAGGCATATGCGGTGGCATGCAGCTTTAATCCCTGGATCTCCGTGAGTTCAAGACCAGCCTGGTCTACATGTTAAGTTCCAGGACAGCTAGGGCTACAAAGCGAGAGCCTATCTCAAAATGAAAACAACAAAAACAAAACATGAAGGGGGAACCTGGGCTGGAGCGGGGGTGGCTACTCAGTAGCTTCTAAGCACCACTGTCACCATGGCCAGAGAAAGCCACCGTCATTACAGCACAATGAGCACACACACCATTGATGACCTCAGGTAGCACCCGACATCCTCACTGTACAATTGAGGGCACATGGATCAGGCCACCAAACCGCCACCAACTCTAAACCCCCTCACAACTTCTGCTGCCCAGAATGACACGGATTTCTGGCTTGGGTATGGGTGGGATGTTGCAAGGGGTGCAGAACCAAGACTGGCATTTTAAGTGGTCACACCCGTGAGCCAAATTTCATGACATCCACTGAGAACCTGTCACTGGAAAGTGACAACACAAGCCAGACGGTTTCAGGAGACCTCACCATGTCAGCAGCACTGGCATGGGAAAGGCGGCCTCTCTGGTCAGCATGGCAGAGAGCCACCCGTGAGAGCGGTAGCACCTGTGGACTGCCAGGTGACTGTCAAGGAGAGAGAGATGGGAGACCACCCAGAAGGGAAGGAGACCAGAAACACATGGGCAGGAGGAACAGGACTCAGGAACTGGGTCTCTGACCAGCAGGAGAGAAGACGTGTTTGAGGAAGTCACCTCACTTCTACAAAGAAGGGGCCTTGGTGCAGGCCCAGGCAGAACAGGCAACAGAGAGATGTGGATCCTGCAGCTGGATAAGGAGACAGCTGTACCCAAATGACCCTGTGCAGGTGACTTCACTTCTTCTTCCACGGCCATATCTGGAAGATCATTGTGACACAGATCCTAGCCAGCTGCTTTCATGAAGACAAAAGCTCAGAGCTCAATGGACTGAGGGGACTCAAACCAGACATGCCATATGTCACAGGAGGGCACCATGTGAACACTGTTGAAGGGGTTCACATAGCTCCCAGGCTGAGCTGAGGAAGGCCCTTTATAATTGTGATTCTACAAAAGTCCAGGCAGCCCCTTAAAGTGTTATTAAGACATATATATATATATATATATATATATATATATATGTCTTATAGAGACACACACACATACACACACACACACACACACACACACACACACACACACACACACATATATATATATATATATATGGGTTTTTTTGATACAAAGTTTCTCTATGTAGTTCTGGCTGTCCTGGTGTCCTGGAACTCGCTCTGTAGATCAGGCTGGCCTCAAGTCACAGAGATCTGCCTGCCTCTGTCTCCCAAGTGCTGGGATTAAAGGCATGCGCCATCACTGCCTGGCATATAAGTGGGGTATCTTGACCTTGATACTTTGGGAATCTGGGGTCAGAATATTTCCCGTTGGAAGAGCAGTATGGTCTTAGACACCATCAGACCATCATGGATCCTACCCACTAGATGTCAATCACAGTCTATCCCAAGCCAGGCAGTGGTGGTGCACGCCTTTAATCCCAGCACTTGGGAGGCAGAGGCAGTTGGATCTCTGTGAGTTCGAGGCCAGCCTGGTCTACAGAACAAATTCCAGGACAGCCAGAGTTACATAGAGAAACCCTGTCTCGGAAAACAATAACAACAAAAAGTCTGTTTCAAACTGAGACACCCCAAAATCATGCCCCGTGGAGAATCTGGTCTAACAGAGGCAAACATGTATGCCACAGATGACAGCAGTTTGTTTATTAAGCACATATGCACTTAGTGTGGGTTGGACCCTCTTCTGAGTGTTTTACCTCATTTAACTCATTGGATCATCACAGTAACACTCAACAAGATAAAAAAGAAGAGACTTCTAAATGGAACCCCTCGATCTTTAAATGCTGCTACAATTGAAAACAGAATACATGCTACAGGGACCCTGTCTGCCTCCAAAAAAAAAAAAAAAAAAAAAAGAGTCAACAGCCAAGTCTAAATTAAGTTTCCCTGGGTATCTCTCTGCTCCCACGGTGGAAAACCATGGAACCTTCTAAGTCTGCTCACAAAATAAATTGTACACACACAACATGTAGTGCACTCAATCAGCACATAGCCAATACCCGTGCCTGTCACAGGTAACACTCCTAAAGACCACTGATGACATTAGCCACCTTGACAATCTGGTAGCAAGACCGAGGGCATTTCTGTTAAAAGTAGAGGGGACATCCTGTGAAGAGGAGAGACAACTCCACAGGTGGAACCGATCAACAGCCCATGTGTTTCAGGAAGGACTTTAGATGACTACACACATTTTGCCATGCCTTGTGAATTAAAACAAAGGGTAAAGCCATCGGTCAACTTGACCCAAGCTAGGGTCATCTGAGGAACTGCCTCTGTCAGATTAACCTGTAGGTAAATCTATGGGGGTATGTTATTAACTATTGGCTGATGGCGTGGGAGGGCGGTGCCATCCCCAGGAAGGCGATCCTAGGAAGGCTAAAAAGGTAGTTGACTGTGAGTAGCTATCTTCCAGAATTCCTGCTCCCACTCCTGCTGGAGTACCTGCCCTGATTTCCTTCACTGTCAGAGTATGATTAGGACGTGTAAACAAAAAGAAATCCTTTCCTCCCCATTACTCGTGATCACGATGCTTATCTCAGCAATAGAAAGCAAACCAGGACAGCCATCCATTATAGTTGCAAAATGAATACCTGGTAGAGTGTGCAAGGCAATGCCCCATACAACTGTGTGCAGGCTGATGGTTACAACTCCAAAGGAAAGCAGCTTGTCAACGTGAACCAGAACAGGCCTGAACTATATACCCCAATTTGGAGACTCTACCCCGGTATAAAGCGCCAAATAAAGAAAAGGCTGTAGGGGGCTGGAGAGATGGCTCAGCAGTTCAGAGCACTTGCTATTCCTGCAGGGGACCAAGATCCACTTTCCAGCACACACATCTGTAACTCCAGTGAAGGGGATCTAACGCCCTCTTCTGGCCTCCATGGGCACCAGGCACGCATGTGGTGCAGAGACACACAAGCAGGCAAAACACCCACACACATGAAATAAAAAATGTTTTTAAAAGGAAAGGCTTTAAGCATGAAAAGGTGTTCCCTAGCCTTAATGAAGTGAAGAAACCCAGAAACACCCCGAATTATATTAACAAGGTAGATAGTTGAGTAAATCACCATGTGTTCACTTAGAAAAGGAGATGACAAGTATGATGGGTTTTGAAACTACATTATCACAAGAAAATGCTTATATATAATTAAGGAAGTCTGAAATGAGCTTGTACATACTGCCGTTTATAAACACAGCTTTAAAACTGTGTACAGCCACACAAACACGGCACAGCGTCTAAGACCAAGTGTGTCCAAATGCAAGCACACTTGTGCGCCAGGAATTGAAGTTCCCAGGATCCTTAGCTGCTCTCCCGGCCAAACCGCCTATAAATACAGTTGGCTTGTTACACTCTCTGCCTTCTCCCTGGCCAGCCTCTTCTTTTGGATATTTATTCCTTAAAGCAAAATCCAGGCTGCCCATGCTCAAGTGACCGACCAGAGAGGCCTCTGGTGATACCAGTACAGAGTAAACAATGCCCTGCAGCCAGTTGAGACGGGCAAGGCAGGGGCAGGACAGCAGCCTACCTCAGGCCCAGGCTTCACCTGCCGGCCACACCTCTCCCGGATACATCCTCCTCTTGGAATCAAGGTTACCAGCCCTGGCTCACTTCAGGGAAGTTATTGTTCAAAGGACAGGAGTCAGTCAGGAAGCCTGGGCCTGCCCTGGTTCAGCGAGGCATGTGACCTCAGATAAGTTAACCCCTCAGCTCTGAAATCCCATCATCTGGGGCCTCAACAACACAGCTAAATAGGACACTTGGTAACAACCTTTTGTTCCTCCTCAGTTTCTTCCCAATAAATTCCACAGGGACGGGTGGTTTAACCTCAGGGGACTCAAAACCAGACCAGTGTTTCAGTCTCAAGATTGCAGCTCCTGACCCTCCCAGCCCAACAGATAGCTGTTACTAGTCTACTGGATAGGCTAAAGCTTGGTTGCAGGCTGCACTGGTGGTGCACGCCTTCAATCCCAGCATTCACCAGGTAGGGGAAGGAGAATCATCAGTCTGTCGTTAACTTGGACTATAATGAAAATAAAAAAAAAATAAAAGCTTGTGGGCAGAATCTCCCTGGCCAATTCGGGAGAACCTGGGAACAGTGGCTGGCTCCAGGGAAGAGGAAGAGCAGCCTGGAACAGGGCAGGGAAAAGGACATTTGCTTCTCATAGAATAGCCTTTTGTTTTCTTTTGAATTTTATACCACATGTTGTCATTATCTATTTAAAAAGTCATGCAAATGTAAAGCAAGTCTGCCTGAAGTGTGTAAATTTCACCATTATCATCAGGCCCCTGGGATGGGACAGAATAGACTTCCTCTTTCTCTGGGATCAGCTGATACAAGAGAGTGTTGATGCTGTTGCTGTATTATTGACTGTTTCTATAATAAAGAGGGGGAAAGTACCCCTTACATTTAAAAGAGTGAAGGCTGGGGGTAATGACTCATGCTCATAAACCCAGTACTTAAAAGCTGGAGGCAGGAGGATCAGCTCGAGGTCATTCTCAGCCACACAGTAAATTGGAGACCAGCCTGGACTACATGTGATCCTGCTTCATAAATTCATACATGCATACATACAAAGTAAGACTATGACAGCACTTGGGAGGCAGAGGCAGGCAGATCTCCGTTATGTTCAAAGCCAGCCTGGTCTGTTATGGAGTATTACTTTAACTATGTAAAGGTGTGTTACATTTGTTGCGCTGCATTTGTTTAATGATGTAAAGAGGTGTTCTTTGCCTGCCTAAGGCACCTGATTGATCTAATAAAAAAGCTGAATGGCCAATAGCTAGGCAGTAGAGGGAAAGGTGGGGCTGGTGGACAGAGAGAATAAACAGGAGAAGGAATCTAGGCTCGAGAGAGGACAGAACAAGGAAGAAAGAGGGGGGAGATGCCCACCCCGGCCAGCTAGCCTCTGGACACACACAGAAAGGTAAAAAGCCCCAAGGTAAAACACAGATGAAGAGAAACAGGTTAGTTTAAGTTATAAGAGCTAGTGGACAAGCATAAGCTAAGGCCGAGCATTTACAACTAATAATAAGTCTCTGTGTCATGATTTGGGAACTGGTGGTTCAAGATAAGCCTGCTACAGGTCTCCAGAGAGTTCTTGGACAGCCAGGACTACACAGAGAAACTTTGTCTCAAAAAAAGGGGGGGTGGGGGGACTGGAGAGATGGTTCAGTGGTTAAGAGCACTGACTGCTCTTCCAGAGGTCCTGAGTTCAATTCCCAGCACCCACAGGGTGGCTCACAACCATTTGTAGTTGTGTCCAATGCCCTCTTTAGGCATGCAGGTGTACATGCAGACACAACACTCATACATAAAAATACATAAATAAACTTAAAAAAAAAAAGAATATGAGGGAGACAGAGGGCTCTGAGAAAATCCCCTGGTAAAATCCTGCAAGAAAAGGCGTAACTGGAAACAGGGACAGAGGACAATTCGGCATCCGGAACATATTTCCTCCATAAGTCTATAATGGTGAATTGTGGGGAAAGTCAAAGCATAGCCCCTTAGCCACATGGTCCCAGAACCTCCAGAGGAGCGGCTAAACTTCTTGAAGGTGGCATGGGACTTTCTATACAAGCTGGAAAGTCTAGGGGAAAAAAAAAAAAATCATTGGATCCTACAGTCTTTCAACCGCCAGCAAGCACCATGCTGGTTGAGATGCCGCGGGTACTGGTCAGAGCCAGACCCCAGCTGTATTGTGAAAGCATCAGAGTCCCTGGTGTGCTTGGGTCTAAGTCCCCTACTCCACCTGCCAATTAACAAAGGGAGGGGAGGGTCACTCCCCAGGGCTACCCTAGAGTCCCTCAGAGTCCCCACACATGCCAGTTTGGCCAGGGCATGGGCTGTAGGTAGTCTGTCTAAGCAAAGACCTACCCAGAGGAGATCTCGAACGCCTGCGTGCTGGTGATGTAAACAGGAGTGTCTGGTTAACTTACCAAGGGCACTCCGCCAGCCTTTCAAAGTCAGCGTCAGCTGCTTCATCCGCAGATAAAAGGCAGAGCTCCACGGAACAGCTCCACCCAGATCTGTTTACTTTCCACCCACCTGGGAGCGGCTGTGAAGGAGACCTCAAGCACCGGTTGCTCTCTAAGTCACCCCTCACCCCCCCAAGCCCTCTCCCACCCCCGAACAGAAGGATGCTGGGGTCAAGGAAACCCAGAATGCAGGTGGCCAAAAGGGCTAAGCTTTGGGGGCTGACAGGCTGGGCTTTAGCCCTGGCCTAACCTCTCACTAGCCCTGACTCCTTGGGCAAGGTTCTCAGCCTGAAGATCCTCATAGGTAAAATGGGGCTAACTAGACCTATAGGTCCACAATGGACAGATACCTAAAAATGCCAACCCAGCTGGTCCAAGTGACCTTACTTAATCCACCTGGGCCTACGTGCCGGGCCTGACAGAGGGGATAAACAATGTCCCTACTTCGAGGGCTGTTAGGATCAAGACAACGCATGCTAACCAGTGAGCAGACGCCCTGGTCATAGCAGGAGCCCAATAAATGCCCGTTGTCGCTTCCTCTCCCTTGTCTGTTTAATCAGAGTTAATCATTCACAGAGTACCAAGTATTAGCAAGAAAGGAGCCCTGTTATTTTTCTCCCACTCCTGAGGAGACCCAAATCAGCCTGTAGCTGAAGGGGAGCTGTGCTTTTTGGTTTGTGTCCATCTAGGGCCCATTTCAGGAGAGGCAGTGCCGGAGACCAGGAGGGTCACCCAGGTCAAAGGGGCTATTGAACCTAAGGAGCATTCCCTGCTTGTAACGGGTCCACCATGAGGACCTGGCATGGTCTTCCCTGCCCTGTGCAGATTGAACCTGTGCACCCTGGGAGAATTCAGGGCGCTGGGACAGAGAATCCCAGTGAAGAAAGTCTGTCCTCTGAACCCCTAGTTACTGAGAGTCAACTGCACATCCCTATCGGCCACCGTCATACACCCCCCACCCCCCCACCCACCCCCACTGTCTTGCTCCTAGAGACTGAAGAGTCCCCAGCAAATGCCCCAGCTGCTGCAAGCTCTGTCCATCACCAGCTTTATATTTATAGTCCCAGGCTTGCTTGGTCTCTCTTTCCAGCACTAGTAAAGGGCAAAAACAACCTCAGTTCCACAGGGCTGTCGTGAGCTAGTACAATGGGCTCAGTCCAGTGCCAGTTCTACTGTGTGTGTGTGTGTGTGTGTGTGTGTGTGTGTTCCTTCCATCCCCTTCACAGGGACAGGAAGTATATTAGCAAAGCTACGCAAAGGGCTCAGGCTGTAATCCCAGCACTTGGGAGTCTGAGGCAGGAGGATTATGAGGTGGAAGCCAACCTCTGGGCTATAGAGCAAGACCCTATATCTCAGAAATAAATAAATATGGCTGGGCGGTGGTGGCACACGCCTTTAATAATCCCAGCACTGAGGAGGCAGAGGCAGGCGGATTTCTATGGGCTTGAGGCCAGCTTGGTCTACTTAGTGTGTTCCAGGCTAGCCAGAGATACACGGTGAGATTCTGTCTCCGAAATTAATTAACTAATTAAACAGTGGGGGCAGAAGAGTAGCCAAAGGGTATGAAATTTATTTTCCTATGTTCTCAAATTGGTTGCATTTACCTATAAAATACAGTGAAAAGCATTAAGTTATAAAATTCTACACCCCCCCTCCATAAAATGGCTATTTAAATTTTTCCTAAACCAACAAGTTAAATATTCTAGAATCCCACTAAATCTTCTTTGTCTCTGTCTACTTGGCCCTTTGGAAGAGAGTGGTCTCAAAAGCAGGCCCCGGATCCTTTACTGCTAGAGAAAGGGACTGGGTTCCCTCTACTGCTACCGCTAGGCCTTCAAGCAAGCTGGGATGAGGATTCGAAGGTTGGAGGGGCAGGCCTTATCTCAGCAGAGTGGCACCCCATTCCAGGAAGCCAGTGGGGCGGGAGGAAGCTATTGTTCCCCCGGACTCACATCCAGAGTGAGTGATTCTGCCCCTTGCTGATCTGACACACACAGACCTCAGCAAGCTAGGACCCACAGGACTGGCCTGCACATTCCTTCCCCATAGAAGGAAAAGCCACCTCCAAGTGAGCTCATTTGGTTTTTCTTTCTGGCACAGATCCTGAGACCTACAGGTCACCCAGTTCCACAGAGAACTCCCACAGATGACAAGCCCTCTAGTCTTTAACGTGGGGCTCTGTGGTCTGGCAGGGTCTAGCCCCTAACACATCTCTTCCACGGTGTTGAAATACGGCATTGACGCACTAATGGTCGCACCTGTGCGTGAGAGGATCCATCTACCCCTTCTGGGCTGATGGGAAAACCCTTGATTCATGGTAGGGGCTCAGGAAACAGATTCGGGTTAGCAACCATCTCTTCCTGGGTCATTTCTGTGGAATGCACTGTGCTGACTAGAGATGGACTAGATTCCAGGCCCCTCTGTGGAATCTGCTCTCAGGGGTCAGGGCACAGATCACAATGTGTTTGGATTTGTTTTGAGACAGTCTCATGTAACCCAGGCTTGGCCTAAAACTCAGAGGCAGACCTTGAACTCCTGATGCTCCTACAGATAGGGGACAGATCCGTTTATGTGATGCATTTTTACCAATTTACCACATCCTCAGCCCAAATTCCAAGGACAAAGTACTGCTCGGGTGAAGAAACTGTCCGTGTCTCCCCTCTGTCACTCTGGACCTTCTGCTCGGCCCTATACCACAGGCCACATCCAAGCTCATCTAGACCCTCTGGCACAGTGCCCAGGAACTCCAACCTCCATGCAATGGCTGGAGACAGCTGGAATCCTGTCCTGTCAACGGGTTTCAGGGATTGGGGGAAGGGGGGTTCCTGGAGGTCTCGGGCTCCACAGAGATGTATCTGTCTGTAACACACACCAAGCACCCTGAAGAGCAGCCTGGGCCCAAAGTCTGAGTTCACACAGACTAACCTGTCGTGGAATAATCTTTTTGTACACTGTGAAGATACGTCATTCTGGTTGGTTTAATAAAAAGCTGAATGTCCAATAGCTAGGCAGGATTTTCAGGCAACAAGGACACTGGGAAGATGGGGGGAGTCGCCAGCCAGATGAAGAGGAAGTAGCATGGGCAGTACAGAGTAAAGGTAATAAAGCCATGAGACAAAAAGTAATTGACAATAACGGGTTGATTTAAGTTGTAAGAGCTAGTTAACAACAAGCCTAAGCTATTGGCCAAGCTTTCATAATTGTTAAGAGGTCTCTGTGTGGTGATTTGGGAGCTGGCGGGCGGGACAGAAAAACCTGCCACCACTAACCCAATGATGGAAGGGTAGGAGGAGGGATGGGAAGACAGAAGGATGGAGGAGGCAACTCAGTGGAATGGGCCTCCAACTGGCACTCACATCAGGGCCACTGGAGCACTTGTTAGATTATGGAGGGATGGACGGACCGTGCCCTACCACCAGAGCCCCTGCTTCCAATGCTCTGGGAAGGTGGAGACATTTTCTTTCTCCAGGTGTTGCTGCTCTGAGGACCCCACTGTCTAAAGACCTCAGACTTGGTGGTCAGGATGTAAGTTGACGCACTCTTGGCCTGCCGCTTTACTGACCTTGGGATCTAAATTAATTCCTGACCCGTGTGAGCCCCAGTTTCCAGGATACTTTCTTGCTGAGTGTCACAGAGGGCTTTCAAGGAGCTTGTCCATGCAAAACTCCTAGCAGGACACAAAGAAATCGGAAGTAGAAGAAAGGAAAGGGTAAGGATGGCCAGGCAAAGAAATGAGAGTGTGGGAACCATTCTGGGGCAGTCGTGGAGGACGCTGTGTGACAAGTGGGCTCTACAGCACTTCTAGAGAGTGGCCCTGCACCTCATGAGGGACTTCGATGTGTATTCACTGTACAACCCAGCGACCCCCATCCAGGGCGTTCTCCCATGGCTGAATACTGGGGCTGTACTGTTGGCAGGCAAAGAGCGGAGGGGGTCTGAGAGGGTCTGCTGTGGAGGAAATGTGACAGTCACACAGTCAGTCATCTTGCATGGACCCACAATGACAGTGGGCCATGAACAAAGAACCTAATTACCTCAATTCCCTTAACGTGAGGTCCAATCACGTTTCTTTTCCTCGAGTACACACAGCACAGATCAGCACCTTAAAAAGTAGTCCAGAGCTGGGCGGTGGTGGTGGTGGTACATGTGTTTAATCCTCGGCACTCAGGAGGCAGAGGCAGGCGGATCTATGAGTTTGAAGACAGGCTAGTCTACAGAGCGAGTTCCAGGACAGCCAGTACTCCACAGAACCCTGTCTCAACCCTCCCCTCAACCACAAAAAAAAAAAAAAAAAAAGTAGTCCAAAGGGCTGGGGCTATAGCTCAGTGTTAAGAGCACTGACTAGTATGTATAAGGCCTTAGATTCAGTTCCCAGAACTACATACATGCATGTGTGTGCACACACAGAAAACAGCATAGACACTCCAAACCCCCCTTCAGTAAAGAGAAGCAGGGAACCCTCACCCATGGCTAGCCGATGGAGCCTGTTACCATCACTGCGCTCCCAGCCTGTCCCTGCTGCCCTGGCAGCTGACCAACCCCTCGGCATGACCAGCTGGGCTCCAGGGACAGGGGCAGACAGATCTGCAGCAGGCCACTGAGGCACAGGTGTGGTTCTGTGGCAGTATGGAAATGAAGATCTGGCAGACCATTTCTGACTCTGCTGGGATGCTCAGAGACCTCCAGCTAGCGCTCGACCGGAGGCCTTATCTGTGCTTCCTCTGAGATCAAAGAGACTCCACCACTCATTATTAGTCCCCTAGGAGGGCTCCTGGGCTTCAGAGACAGTCCCAGGCCTGCTATCATCAGTCCAGCCTCCTCCAAACCTTAGAGAAAAACACAGTGTCACAGTCCCACTTAAAGGATGGACACGGAATGCCAAGAAAGCAGCTTGGGGCCCCAGGGGAAAGGAAGCAATCAATCAAGCCCTGTAGCTATTCAATGACTTGGGCTATTAGAAACTCTCTTAGTATGTCTCTCCAACTCAGTCACCACCGAGGCATGCGTCATCTCAGCCGATCTGCTCCAGGAAAGGAGGAGACGGGGTGGGTGGGAGGCAGCGGCAGCCTCCACAGCAGCGGCCGATGGCAGAACTGAGATCTGTGCTCTGGTTCATGGGACAGTTAAGGCTCCTTTAGGGAAGCCACCCAGTCACGAAGACTCCGTTTGACTACCCAGCTCCGCCTGCCACCCTGCAGGAAATCTAGATCAGGACACAGAGCCACGTGGAGACTTTTTCAGCTGTCCCCAGACAGTCTGGGACCCAGGAGGGCAGCTAAGGGGCAGGCCAGGACACAGACCGGAGACTCACCTCCAATGCTTAGACTGAGCCAGGAGAGGGGCCCTGGCCCTGGGGCTCCCTGGGGATGCAGAATGGGTTGGGTCGGGCACGAGTCTCTGCTAAGTCTCAGTTTTTGGGAGGGTAGAAAGGGGGTTTGAATTCTTGTCTCTTGGCTTCTGAACACAAAACCCATTGAAAAAGACAATGAATAATTGAAGAGGCAGCCAAGCTGGTGGTGTGGATGCCAGGGTGTGAGCAACCAGCTTGTTTGGGCTTGGGCTGGCCCCCTCACAGCAGCCTCCCTCACAGCAGGCCAGTGCAGATCCTCCCTGACCTGCCCGTGCTCTCTCCACCTCCCTCAGGGAGTTGGAGCTGACTCACTCATTCATTCACTTGTTCATTCATTCATTCTCACTGAGTACTGATACCGTAAGTAAATAAAACCAGTTCCAAGGTCACGGAACCTAGGGTTTCAGAGGGGAGATCAATGACGAGCATAGAAAATGTCAGAGAAGCATGAGGTTATGAGTGGTGGTGGGTTCTGGCCTGACTCCTGCTCCAAAGAGCAGGTTTGCAAATGTGAGGCCCTGATAATAAAAGCTATCCATATTACATCACCAACGAGAACGGAGCCACACGCACATGCTGGGGTAAGGGGAGTTGCCATCTAAGCCGAGGAGAGAAAACAACCAAGGCTGCAGGTAGGGCAGAAGCCTACTCACAAGAAAACAAAAAACAAAAAACCATAGCCCCTGTGGCTAGCACCAGAGGTGAGCACGGTACCAGACCCCCAGGAATCTGGGTGCCCACAGAATGTGAAGATTCTTTCCACTGAGAACAATGGAAGCCACTGAAGATCTCTGGTCTGATTTCAGCCAAAATAAGTGGAGGGGTGACAAGGTGGGTGGAGGTTAACACACAATGATGCCTGCATCCTGGAAGGAGCCTTCAGACTGCGGCGAGCCGGGGTGGACGAAGGGGCAACCTGAGACAAGAGCATCTCAGCCGCAGGTGGTGAAGGCAGAGAAGTAGGTGGAGATCAGAGACACTCTGGGAGAGCGGGAAGGGAGAGTTCAGAGACCATTCCACCCTTACCCCACCAGTGCAGACCTGGGCTGAGTCCACAAGGGAGTGAAGCGGAAGGTACCAGAACTGGGCCCCAACCGTCCTCAACTACCTCAGCAGTGGCTCCTGCTGCTCACCCACACTCAGCCAAACCACCCTGGAGTGGAGGGAGCCTCCCAAGTCCACCAGTAGAGCAGGGGTGGAGAGAAGCTAAGGAGCATCTTCTCCAAGGCACCGGACCAGCAAGCCGGCCTGGCTAGCTGCCACAGCTATACACGCTCCCATCTGAAGTGGGAGCCAGCTTTGGCCATGTTTCTGCAAGGCTCTCCAGACCAACCAGGATTGTCCAGGGACACTATCTCCTCATGTGACATCCCCAGCAGCCTCGGCATGCACTGCAGCCCTGCCCACCCAGCCTGTGCCACCTAAGACATGCCTTTCCAATCTTTTTACATTCCGACACCTGTTGATGCTCAATGGCTCTGGGAAGAAGCCCAAGGCCCACCAGGCCCACCTGGGTCCCCACCTCGCCATCTGTCCCTCCGTTAGTCTTTATAGGCCCCTAAGACAGCCTGAGTGAGTCACACCCCCTTCCTGTCATCCTCTTTCCATCCCCCCCTTCTCCATGCTTTAAAGGAACATTTGCAAGAAAAGAGACACACAGCATCAGAAGACCTGAGTTCTAATTCTGGGTCCACCGCTGGAGACAAGCTTCCCATCTACAGTGCCCCCCACTTCCCGAGGAGTCATGCCTGCCTCCTATCAATGGGCTACATCTGGTGGAGATCAATTCTACAGGGAGAGTGAGCTAAAGGGAAAAAAAAAATCACGTTTCTTAATTGGCCCCATTATATCAAATACTGTCAGAAATCCCACCCTGACAAACGCCACTCCAGTTCAGGAGTCCTAGGGTGGGGCCCGCAAATTGGTATCGTAATAGGCATCCCAGGCGAATCCTGTAATCGGGCAAGCTTGGGCAACTGTGGGCTAAAGAAATGCACAAGAAGTTGATGCCCCTGGCCTTTGCAAAGAAGGATTTGCCGCTAAAAGCAGAGTTCGGTTCACTCCGCTTCATTCACACCTCTCTACACAAGCTCACCAGGTTATAAGACACCAGCCCGGGTGGTCTACGTCCACCATCTTGTTTAGTTCTATCGGCGCCCGCACAGGGCACACAACCCTCTCCTCCACTGATGAAGACATTGGGGGCCAGGAAGAGCGTCTAGTGGGTGACGTGCTGGCTGCACAAAGTTACCCAGAGCCCCTGTAAAAGCCTGGTGTGGTGACACATGGCAGTCACCGCAGTACTAAGGAAGCAGAGACCAGCAGTACCTTCAAGCTCCCTGGCCACAGTCCAGCTGAATTAGTGAGCTCCAGTTCAGTTTGAGCAACTTAAGAAGATGCCCGACATCAAGCCCACATGCACACGTGCAATCAACCACATGAACACATACATCAAAAAAGAAACGAGGACAGGGGGTAAACTGAGGCTCAAGGACACAGCTACTAAGATGCCTACTCTCTCCCAAACACCCTGCCACTGCTGCAGAGATCCTCTCTCCTGCAGGAGGAAAGTGGCGAAGGTGCCTCCCAGCAGAACTCGGGTCGCCTACCCATTCCCCAGAGCCTGGACAATGTCCCACACAGGAGTGGACAGTCACCCTGCAGGAGGAAGGGACACCCGGCTGCATGCAGATGGAGAACAGAGGCCCCGGAGCTTGCCATCTAGAAAGAAAAGTACAGCCCGCCTATGAAACAGTTACACAGTAACCAGAGCAGCTGGGATTCTCCGTCCAAATGCCTGGAGCAGGAGTGAAGGAAGGACCTACGTGCAAGATGAGGGAGCACACTGCACCAGAATGAAGCCCAAAGTGCCCTGGACCCCTTCTCACCCTCACACATAATCCCAGTCTAGAGCACACAGCCAACACCATGCCAAAGTTTAGTAACTCCTCTCAGCCCAGGGAGGAAGCAATTTCCTTCGGCAGGAGAATGCCCACCACCTGGCGCTCCCTTCTTCTCAGGCAGCCACTCCGAGGAGCCTGACCTAGAACAGACCAAGGAGAAGCAGAGGAAAAGCACAGGGGACCCCCCCACCCCACCCCGAAGTTCCCCCCTCCCGCAGAGTTCCCCCAGCTGGCGGAGGGACCCATCAACGGACAGCTGGCCCTTACTTACTCGGCACTTTATACCACGGGTCACACTTACGCTTCACAGTTTATTAAGAGGCAGGTTGCTTTGATCCCCATTTGAGAGATGGAAACACCGACACTCAGGAGGGTTAGGTAGCAAAGAGAGAGAGCCCCGGGATGAAGAGATGGTTGTTAGTAAGGTGCTTACTGCCGGACATGCTGGAGTTCCATCCCTGAGACCCACATAGTGGAAGGAAATGACTCCTACAAGCTGTCCTCTGACCTCCTCATGAGCACCATGCTCACACTCACACACATACACATACGTGCTAAATGTAATATTAAAAAAAAAAACAGAGCTGGCCCCAAGCCCAAAACCAGGGTTCCAGATCCCTCATTTCCTCTGCCTTCTTGCTGTCTCTGGGTGTCCTCAGTACAGAGGCTTCTGCCTTCCTATGACTGGACTTAATAGTTTGTCAATTTTCTGGTGCTTCTGAGGATGGATTCAGCAGAAACCATATTGGGATTCTGAACTTTGATCATCCCCCAGGCTAGTGATTCTCAGAATAATCTTCCTGCGATCCTGGGCAGTGGCAGTGACCGCCGCTCCCGGATAGCAGTGCATTCACAATGGGTCGGGGGAGAACTTGGCCGGAGAGATGGCTCAGTAGCAAAGAGCTCATAATTCTCGACTAGGACCCAAGCTCAGTTTCTAGCATCCATGTTGGACAGCTCACAACTACCTGCAACTCCACCTCCAGGAGATCCAAGACCCTTCTCTGGCATCCTTGGCCACCTGCACTCACATGCATATATATATACCCACACACAAGCAAACACTTAAATCTTAGGCCAGAGAGATGGCTCAGCAGTTAAGAGTGTATAATGTTCTTGCAGAGGACCTGAGTTTGATTCCCAGTGCACATATCAGAGAGTTCACAACTGCCTGGAACCCCAGCTCGAGAAGATCCAACCCTCCTTGGGCACGTACACAGGCACACATACGAACACATAAATAATATTAAGTAAGTAAAATAAACTTTAAGTGTTGGGGGAGAGAACAAGTGTACCATTGGCTAAGCTAGAGTGCTGGATAAGTGAGCTGTGTTACCTGCATCTTGAGAGGCTATTTCCAGCTTCCCAAAGTTTTATTGGGAACGTGGCTTCATTACAAGAAGCATCTGCACAGGGTACTGGATCCATCATTACTAGGACCTGAGAAAGAATGAAAAATGGCCCCACTCTCAGGGAGCTCCGATTAAGCGGCAGGTCCACTATCAAGGAGGCACATGCTTCATAAGTAGCATAGAGCCCCCCCGGAGGGGACCACATGCAGATCTCTGCAGGGAGTGGGTCAGGAATGAACACAGGCAGCTTGGAGTGGAGCCTGCACTAGCAGCAGGCAGAAGCCGGTGTGCCCGATGTGACTGAAAGGGCTTGTATCTGGAGGCTGAAATGCAGGGACCAACCACCCGCTGGCTACAGCAGCCACTGGGAGCGGGAATCAGGACAGAGGATCCTGCTGTTAAAAACAGATGGTGTTCAGCTCCAGGGGAAGCGAGGAAGTTTTGCATTAGTGTCTCTGCAACTCACTGGCCAAAAATGTGTCATAGACTAACCCTTGAGAGAGGAAAGGCTGGGGGTAAAAAGTGAATGGAAGGAGGTGAGGACAGCTGCAAACTGGGGGGGCCCCACTAATCCCTGGGGTGCCTAGGAGGGTGTAATCTCCTTCCCCATGTCTGAGGCTAGAGGAGGCAGAGAGGGTGGAGACCTGGCCCCTAAAGCCTCTTTTCTCCGTAGAAGATATTGAAACTTCATATTAGCCTTATATACGGTTCCAGACTTCCCCAGAGCTGTGTGGCAGCCAGGGCTAGACATGGTGCATCCTTGGGGACCCAGCCAGCTAGCCTACTGGCCTTTACAGACAGCTACTGTGGCATGCCCAGTCAGGGGGAGAAGAGAATGGAGTCTGTCTAAGGCCTTCTACTGAGCTGTCACCCCACCTTGGGGGGGGGCTCCAAGTGCCTCACAAGCACACACACAGAGATGCCAAAACTCAACGATCCACCAAATTTCATAGCAATGGTTTGGGGGATTTTTTTGAGGGGGTTGGGGGGTTCAAGACAGGGTTTCTCTGTGTAACAGCCCTGGTTGTCCTGGAACTCATTCTGTAGACCAGGCTGATCTCAAACTCAGAGACCAACTTGCCTCTGCCTCCCAAGTGCTGAGATTAAAGGCGTGTGCCACCATCGTCCAGCTTCATAGCAATATTATTCACTATAGTCAAGATGTGACAGTAACCCAAATGTCTGTTGACCCATAAACAGAGAAATAAAATGTGCTAACACAATAATGGAATATTATTCAGCCTTAAAAAGGAAATTCTGACACCAGATACTACTGAACAAACCCGAAGTGAAACAAACCAATCACAAAAGGGCACACAAGATAGGACCACTTCCATGAGGGACCTAGAGTAAGAGTGGTCACTTTCACAGGAAATCTGAATGGCAACCAGAGGCTGGGGCAGGGGGTACAGAGTTCCAGTTTTACAGGGTGAAAAACGTTCTGGAAATGATGGTAATCATGGCTGCACAACAATGTAAGTGTCTAATGTCACTCAATTATAAATTTAATATGGCTAAAAATGACAAATATATACATACACACACATGCTTACTACAGTAAATATATGTACATATAATATAGTAAATATATACATATACACACATATGCTTACTACAGTAAATGTATCTACACATATAATATAGTAAATATATATACATGCACACATATGCTTACTACAGTAAATATATGTACATATAAATATATTCATATACACATATGCTTACTACAGTAAATATATATATACATATAACTACAGTAATTATATGCACATATAAATATAGTAAACATATATACATATACATACACACATATGCTGACTACAGTAACTATATGTATATATAATATAGTAAATATATATACATACACACATATGCTGACTACAGTAAATGTATATATACACATAACATAGTAAATGTATATGTACACACACATGCTTACTAAATGTATATATACATATATAGTAAATATATATATACACATGCTTGCTACAGTAAATGTATATACATATAAATATAGTAAACATATATATACATACATACAAGGCTTACTACAGTAAATGTATATATACATATAATACAGTAAATATATATACATACACACACATGCTTACTACAGTAAAAAGTTTAATTTCATGCATAGAGTTAAACATTAAATTTTGTATGTGTTATAAAAAAAAAAACAGTGTTGAGGCCGAAAAGATAGCTCAATGGTTAAAAGCCCTGGCTGCTCTTGCAGTGGACTGGTTCCCAGCACCCACATGGTGGCTCACAACTGTCTGTAACTCCAGTCCCAGGGGATCTGACCCCTCTGCTGACCTTCTCAGGTACCATATGCACACGATGCACAGAAATACAGGGAGAAAAAAAAACAAAACAAAAAAACACTCATACACATAAAATAAAAATAAATCAATCTTGCTGGGCACGGTGGTTCACGCCTTTAATCCCAGCATCCATGTTGGACATGGAGGCAGAGACAAGCAAACTCTGAGTCTGAAGCCAATCTGGTCTACATATCCAATCTGGCCTACATATTCCAGGACAGCCAGGGCTATATCCTGTCTCAAAAAGCAAATGAATAAACAAACAAACAAAAACAGACATGGAAGGTTTATATACCAAAATCATTTCAAATGAGTATACTGAGGGCTGGGCAGTGGTGGCGCACGCCTTTGATCCCAGCACTGAAGAGGCAGAGGCAGGCAGATCTCTGTGAGATCGAGGACAGCTTGGTCTACAGAGCAAGTTCCAGGACAGCCAAAGCTACACAGAGTAAACCCTGTCTCAAAACAAGACAAACACACACACAAACCAGAGTACATTGAAGAACTGTGAGTTAGACTGTCACCTGACTCCTCCCCTTCCTACCAGCTCCAAAAAAAGGACTACCGCCTCCCAAGACAACGAAGGCAGACTTGAGGTAGAGAAGGGCCTGACCCCGCCTCAGACCCTTCCCTGCCCTCTGCCCTGGCACACAGGCAGGAGGGAAGTGCCTCTCCTACGGCCAGGGGAGAAGCAACCGAGGGGGGGGGGGGGGGGGGGCCTCCCCAGGTCCCGACTTCAGGCTGAGTCAGGCTTCAGTTTCTCCAGAAGGAAGTGAGCCACGCAAGTCTGCCCTTTTCCCCTCTAGGAAGAAGACACAAGGGAATGATTCAACCCAATCCTAGGGGCCCAGATTCCACCTGCACTGGTGATACACACAACCGTCATCCTCCATGACAGGAAGTCACAAAGGACAGGACACGGTCTTCATTTCTATACCCAGTTCCCAGCATCCTACACTCCGCTCCCAACTGAAGTAAAGTGCACTGACTGGGAGAGGGGTAAGCAAGGCCTGAGCCCAGCCCACTCCACTCTGCTTTCCGTGTTCTGGTGGCCTGTTTCCTCGTCAGTAACGTAAAGAAAGGGGTGGGACAGTGGAAGCTCTGAGCTTCTAGGCTCCTGGAAGAGCTGGGCTGAGAAAGGACAAGAGAAGACAGGATGTGGCCTTGGAACCGGGCAAGCTTTAAGAGTACACACTCATGCCTGGCACCCCTCCAGAAGCACCGGTTCCAATTGGAACACCTGCGTCACCCCTTTCCCAGAGCCAAGCAATCCCATCTCTCAGTGTTTTCTGAGCTCCCACAGGCTACTGTTAGCAAACTCAGTCTCGGAGCCGTGCACAGCCTGGTGAACGTCTCTATGGATCTTTAAGACCTGTCTGTTGTCCACCACCCCTCAGTCTCTTGTCCTCAGGGCCTGTGCTTGGGGGCAGGCAGGGTTGAGGGCATGGGTAGGTAATCTGAACAACTATGGCGAAGGGGAGCCATATGGAACCCCAAGGGACACAAAGGAAATGGAGAGTGTCCGGCGTCTGGTTTGAATCCTGAGTCTGCCACTAGCTTGCTGTGTAACTTTGGAAGAGCCTGGTCAGTCATCTGGGCCTCTGTTTTTCTACTGGCAGAGGGTACAGACTTTGGGGGCCTTCTGACAGTCCACACAGGGATCACAGGAGGAAAGCTTACTGGAGCCACCCCTCAGTCTGCCGCTTCCTGTGGCCCCGCTGGGACCCAGCAGTGGCTGGACCCACCCGGGGCCTGCAGGCTGCAGACCAACGAGCTGACAGGCAGCCAGCTCTGGAGAGCGCTGAGGCACCGGGAACACAGCTTCAGCCTGGCAAAGCCCAGCTGCTGGAGGCTGTCTGAAGGCAAACATCCGGCTTTAATGGCAGAGATGAAACGGTATGGCCATTTTCTCAGAGTTGGAAACAAGCTGGCTGAGAAGGGGTTAGGGGACAAGACGGTGGCTACGTGCACTGTCTTTGTGCCGCAAGGCCTGGTGCTGGGAAACGGTATCCCTCTCCCCCTCAGCTCTGCCGGATTTTAACCATAAACACAGCCTTTTTTTTTTTTTTTTTTCTAAAGGAAGGGCTTAACACGAACCAGATGCTTGGGGACTTTTCCCCAGCCCCCTCCCTGGCCCTAAAATTAAACGCTCAGTATGGCCTCTGCCAAAATTCACTAGAAGGTCCAGCCTTAAAGAGCCAGAGCCCTCCGGTTCTCACCCTTGAACACTCTCAATAACATCCCCACCTAAACAAAACGTCAAAGTGCCCCGGTGTTGAGCGTGGTGGCCCCCTGAGAGCCTGACACCCATGCAGATGGGGACAAACCAGAAAAGAAAGAAGTACTGATCCCCTATCCCAGGCTGCCACTGGCACAAAGAGACACAAACAGGGTAACCCTGGGCATGGGAAGGCTGTCCTAGCTAGCAGGGGATTTGCAAAGCCTAGGCAGAGGGAGCCAGCCTGCACACCAGTTCTGTCCAAAGGGCTCTGCAGATGACAAAGAAGAGTTAGTCTCCTGGACGTAGCTCCCAGGGTCTAGAAAACAGGATGAAGGATGGACATCTCACTTAAGCCTAAGCTCACAAAACTGGGACAGTCTGAACAGGTCTAGTTCATGCCAACTGGGATCTGTTACCCTTTTGAGGTTTTCTGGATGATGGGCTCACTGCACGGAGTCAGTTAGTCTCTCCCACAAAAGTATCCATCTCCCACCTTTGGGCTTGGGACCCACATTCCACAGCACTCACACCTAATGTTCAGGATAAATGGTCAGAGTTTACTCGAGGCCACCAGCTCCAGAGTCAAAGGCAGAAGCAGAAGACTAGCTGGAGAGGTAGTGATTCCTCAGGTAGGACCTCCCTGACTTGCTGTAAAATTTAAACACTACTTTTTAAGTCCTAAATCTTAAACACAACCATTTCCAACTTTGCATATTGTCTTTCTTATTTGCTCTTGAAACCAACCCTAATGTACATATTATTCGGCAACCCCCACTTTCAACCACCCTTTGATATTTTTTTTTTCGTATAATCATCCTACTTAACATCTTTAAAGACTGCAAAAATAGCCGGGTAGTGGTGGCACATGCCTTTAATCCCAGCACTCGGGAGGCAGAGCCAGGTGGATCTCTGTGAGTTCGAGGCCAGCCTGGTCTACAGAGTGAGATCCAGGACAGGCTCCAAAGCTACACAGAGAAACCCTGTCTCAAAAAACAAACAAACAAAAAGACTGCAAAAATATCCCACCATGACAATCAGGACGGTTAGACACACACAGAATCCTTTTCCCCAGTTTTGCTCTTATCCACACATAGCACACAGGGACGATGTCTAAAGACTCCTTTCTTTCAGTTGGTCATACCGCTCAGACCCAGTCTAGGGGGAAGAATGACGGGGTTAACAATCATGCACACTTTGACTGAATTCCCTCTCCCGTTGCCAACACCGAAGAATGCTGCATCCTGTACCACCTTAAAAAGGAGTATGCCCAGCTAATCTGTTGTTACCTTGTCCCCTCACAGTTTCACTTTTAAATATTTTTGTTACATAGATTTATTTATTGGTGGGGGAAGAGCGTGCCCTGGTGTGTAGCTGGAGGTCAGAGGACAACGTTCCAGTACGGGTTTTCCCCGTCCATCACGCAGGTCCCAGGGATTGAACTGGGGCTGTCACGCTTGGCAGTGAGCACCAGTGAGCTATCCTAACAACCCAGGTTCTCCCTTTTAAAACAGATTCTTAGTTAGGCTGTCTTGACTGAAGACTGCGCCTCCTCTAGACCACTAAATGAAGTGCTCTAGGGTCTCACAATCTAAGCCCTTCCCCATGTCCCAGTCCACAACGATGCTGATGGACCTGCCAGGCTGCCTGGTATCCCCAGCCCTCAGCCACCCTATTCAATCTCTAAGTTTCCAGATTCCTTTTCTGTGCTGTGGCCCTCATCTCTCCTGAGAAGTTCCCTGGTCACAGAAGCAGCCAGGGGGTTTCTTCTCATAACTCCCCAGCACGCACCCTGGTCCCTCACAGGGCAGCATCAGGGGGTTTCCTGGTAGACTGTACCCTCCTACAAGTCTCCTGGGCTTCTCTCACCAGGGTTCATCTACAAAGACAGTGTGAGTCTGTGCCAGCAAACACAGCGGCCGACTGACCCCCCAGGTGAAATGACCCAGTCTCACGACAGCGAGGGAGCTAGAAGTTCGATGCTAACAAAAACTCCTGCTGTCACACTGCCATATGGAAGGCAGGACCAAGGCACAAACGTCTCCGACAGAATTCGGCTTACTGGGGCCTAGAGGAACACAAATCACTGGAGTGGTTCGGGGAAACCAAGCAAGGTGGGATGCAGAGTCAAGAAGCCCTCACTCCACGGGAAGCCAAGCAACAGACCTGGGCAGGTCAGTGAAGGATGTTGTGGGGTATTTGTACATTATGTGAAGATGTGTTTGTTGTGATTGGTGTAATAAAAAGCTGAATGGCCAATAGCTAGGCAGGAAGTACAGGTGGGATTTCCAGGGGCAGAGAGGACTCTGGGAAGAAGAAGGCAGAGTCGCCAGCTAGAGGCTGAGGAAGTGGCCTGGGAAATCCAGAGATGAGGTTACAAGCCATGCGACAGAACATAATAAATAGGTTAACAGTTGTAAGAGCTAGTAATTAATAAGAAGTCTCTGTGTTGTTATTTGGGAGCTGGCCGTACAGAGAAAGACTTGCTACGGGAGGATACAGCTCAGTGGCCGAGGAGGAACAGCACAGGCTGGAAGGGATCCATGGGCAGTGTGGGTTATCTGTGTGCCAGGTAAACAAGCCCAAGAATCCCCAGGATGAACAAAATCCATCAAGTCAAACTCCACTGGAGTCAATGCAATAGTGCTTTAAAGTAGCCTTGCAGACTGTCTACCAGCCCACCAGCTCCAGACCCAACACAACAGACCATACAGAAGGCAGAGACATTTTCTCTCCTTTCTTCATTCTTAGTCACAGGAGGTGGGGCTTGGGGTCCAGAGGGAATACGTCATTCCCATTTGAGGGCAGCTAGAATTCAAGATCTCAGTCACAAGGAGAGAAGGCTCCAACGCAATGTCCCGGAGGCAAAGGAAGTTAAGAATGAAGGAGTTGGGCGTGTTAAGCTTAACTGCTCCTCCCACAGTCAGACTGAAGTAGTAATAGTCCTCCGCCAAATTCTGTAGCTTCATCTAAAAGAAATTGCCTAAGATAATTGATAGAGGCGCACACCTGGGCTCTGACTGGGGCATGCGGTTCTTAGACCTGGATGGTGCCCAGGAGACCCACAGATCATGCCTTAAAAGGAACAGAGTCCTGAAATGAAAGTCCTCTCGTGGGTGACAGGATGGCTACAACATGCGCAGCAGCACACCTACAGAGAAACTGTGGTCCCTGAGAATGGGTGACTGTGTAGTAAGGACAAGACGGGAGGGGCGATGGACTGCGACAGAGGAACTTCTGCACTGGCCACCACGAAAAAGCCACAGCCTCCTCAAGAGGCCAGCTCTACTTCATGACCATCAGGATCCTCAGTGGACCCTCCCCTGTCTGAGTGCAGAGAAGAAAGGAAGGCCCAGGGCCTACCAAACAAGACAGAGCAAATCAACTCCCATGGCCCACAGGGCTACAACCTGTAGGCAGGACAAGGCCTCAAGGGGGATTACTTTACGAAGACACTACCAGTAGTGATGGAGACAACGCGGTGGCATCCTCATCACTAATCCTAAGAAATAGCCCCCTGAACGGGACTCTCTCTGGTGCACCCCATGATTCTGATCATCCACAGCCCCTAGAGACTGGAAATCAGTCACATGGCTAGCATAGGATACAGGCTATCAAGCATCTTCTACATCCACCTCTGAGAAAGCTGTACATGTGGTACAGGGGTATGGACAACGGTAAGATACCATCATCCGTGTGTTGCCCTCTTCCTCCTTCAAGGGACCCCTGGAGACCTTGTGACAGTCCTGGTTCACAAGCCATCCTACTCTATGCAACAGCCAGAGCTGCAGATGACTGGGACCTTCTGGGTGTCGGTGCCTATGCTTTGAGCAGGCCTCAGCCACCCAGGTGAGTCACTGTGTGTGACACACCAAGTCCATTTTGGCATTTGATACCACCTAAGGGGATTTTAACATTTACTTTTATTATTTTTAAAATTTTTCATGTATATGCTTGTGTCTGTGTGTATGACCATCTGAGTGTAGGTATCCACGCAGGCCAAAGGAGAGCATGAGATTTCCCTAGAGCTAGAAATGGTGAGCCACCCAATGTGGGTGCTGGGAACCAAACCCAGGTCCTCTGTAAGAGCTGTAACTCCTAAGCCATCTCTCCTGCCCCATGTTCTGCCAGTTCTCAGAGCAAATCAAGAAAAGGCTTCATTCCCTGTTTGAGGACAAACAATTCCTCCAGCTAGCCATCTCCTTCTTGTCTTCATCTCCAGCTCCTGGGGAACTCAGAAGACAATGGCTTGAGTAACAGCAGACTGACCAGAACTCATGCTCTGGGTTAGGAGATCAAGAGCTCAGCTGGCCGGCCAGCCAGACCAGAAGAGGTTCCCCAGCCCAGAAGCTTCCTCTTGGTGATGGGGGAGGAAAGGGTAGCGTGCACCTGAGTCATGGTATGTTAGCTCAGAGAAGTGAGGAGAGGAAGTAAAAAAGCAGGCTCAGGTTCCCTTCCACTTCCCTTCAATTTTACCCAACACCCTGCCTGTTCAGACGAGCCTCTGAGACAGGCAGGAACTTAGGGGATGTGGTCAGTGGCCAGATCCCAAGCTTGAACACTTCTCCCACCAAACCTCGTCAGCCCTTGCCCACCACCGAGGTCTCAAAGTGTGGAGAGGTCTCACCGAGGTCCTACCCTGCTGTGCGTGCTACTGAAGAAGTTACCGAGGGGTAACAGGTAGCAGTGACTTCACCTCTCAACACTGAGAGTTTCCTAAACCACACTCCATGTAGCACCAAACAATTGCCGCTGTGGCCTTCAGAACCTTCCGATGTAAGCCCAAAGTCTGTAGATGAGATACTCTGGGATGGAGGAGCACCCCATTACCCACCAGAAATGGGGTTGTCCCAAGTTCAAAAGGCAAGAGGTTTACTGCAGCAGTGTGCTACCCTTGCCCAGGCTCTTGGGATGGTAGAACCTATGATAATCCCTATTTTCTTGTTTCCAGACTATGGTGGCTAACTTTGGTGTTAACTTGACATTCCTGGGAAGAGGGAACCTCAATTGAGGAACTGCTTCCCTTCTATCAGACCGGTTTGTGGAAATGCCTGTGGGGATTTCTTGATTACTAATGGATGTGGGAGGGCCCAGCCCACTGAGGATGATCCCATCCCTTGGGAAGGTGGGCCTGGGTGGTTAAAAGAAATGCAGCCTAGATGTGAGCTTGGAAGCAAGCCAGTAAACAGTGTTCCTCCATGTTCTCTGCTTCATTTCCTGCCTCCAGGTTCCTACCAGCACTAAGGAGGCTGAAACAGGAGGATTGAAATTCAAGACCAGTATTGACTACATAATGAGATTCACAGGCGCACACACACACACACACACACACACACACACACACACACAGAATGATCATTGCCTTACATCAATTTACACAGTTCTGAGAATGCCAAGAAAGGAATAGTCATTATCTACAATAATCAAAAGCTGGAAAGAAAAAAAAAACGCCATCATGGGGACATCATTGGACATGTTCGCCAGCTGAGACCTGAGACAGCAGGAAAGGTGACGTGCCCAGGCCCAACTGACCATATGGTTCCTTTCCTGAAACACCTCCGCCCTGGTGTGTGAAGAGGCTGAAGCCAGCAGCACCTGTGGGCAAAAGCAGATGCAAAATGGCCTGCAAGAGACAGCTCCAGCCTCCTCAGAATGCTGCAAGGTGAGGTAGCCAGAGTCTCGTGTTCATAACAAAATAGAAGCTCTGGTACCCAGCATGCAAAGCACACAGTTCTTCTCTTAGTAAAGGCCTTAGAAAAACCTGTGGACTCTGAGTGGGGACCCCACACAGACTGTCCCCACCTGAGTCTCCAGGAAATGCTGTGGAGTATTTCCAAGGACCTGTGTTCTCACGGTTAGGCCTCAAGAAACAGCATCTCTGGATTTCATGACCTCCACTTCCCACAGCAAAGCCTTCAGACAAGTGCAATTTAACACCATGCCTGGGCTCCTACTCTGAGTTCATCTGAAAACCAAGAATACAGAAGAGGTTTCTGAGTGTTCCATGAACTGCTGACCGCACGTCCAGCGCACCTCTCTCCTAGCAGCTCGTGCCCTCTGCGGCTAGGTGCTCGTAAACAAATGAGCCGATAGACTTCCTCATACTTGGAAACAAACAGTTTATTCCTGTTTCCCCTCCTGTTTTGGAGGCTAGAAGACTCAGAACGAAGGCGGTGCTGACTTATAGAATCAACCGCTTCTAGTGTTAGGCTAAGCGAAACAAGCCACACAGAAGGGCAATGCCTGCTTGATCACATGTGAGGAGTCTAAAGGGGAACTCAGAAGTAAGAGCAAAGACTGGGGCGGGACTAAGCCAGGCTGGACTATAAAGACCATGCCTTAAAGAAAAAGACACACACACACACACACACACACCACACACACGAGAGAGAGAGAGAGAGAGAGAGAGAGAGAGAGAGAGAAAGAGAGAGAGAGAGAGAGAGAGAGGGAGAGAGAGAGAGAGAGAGAGGATGCACCAAAGACATACACAAAAAAATTTTAAATTAATGTTTGGGAGCTAGGCATAATGACACGGGCCTTCAATCTCAGCGCTCGAGAGGCAGAGGCAGGTGGATCTCTGTCATGAGGTCAGCCAGGGCTATATAGTGAGACCCTATCTTAAAATAAAAATTAATTCTGGGCTGCTGAGATGGCTCAGCAGGTAAAGGTGCTTGCTGTGGAAGAGTTTAATCCCTGGAACTAACAAAAGGAGGAAGGAGAGAACCAACTCCACAAAGTTGTCCTCTGACCTCCACACATGCCCTGTGGCACACACAACCCACACCCCGTATTTATTTATTTACGTTATTTTCTCTCCTCAGCTTTTTTTCTTGAGATATAATTGACAAGCGAAAATTATGTTTGTGAGCCGGGCGGTGGTGTCCCCACGCCTTTAATCCCAGCACTGGGAAGGCAGAGGCAGGAGGATCTCTTGAGTCCCAGGCCAACCTGGTCTACAGAGTGAGTTCCAGAACAGCCAGGGCTACACAGAGAAACTCTGTCTTGAAAAAAAAAAAATCAAAAATAAAAATAAATTGTCTCCGTGTTTTGGTTTGGTTTTGCTTTAATTTACTTATTTCTGTGTATTTGCGCCCACACACACCCATGTGCAAAGGCCAGAGGACATTAGGTGTTCTCTCTTATTCTGCCTCATTCTCTTTACGACAGTCTCCCCCTGAGCCTGCAGTCAGATTGGCAAGATCTTCCTGGCTCCATGGGCTTATCGTGCTGGTGTTACAGGCATGCATATGACCATGCCCAGCTTTTTATGTGGGTTCTGGGGATTTGAACTCAGGTCCTCATGACTGCGCAGCAAGCACCCTTACCCACCGAGCCATCTCTCCAACCCTCTTCCCCTTTGGGGATTTAAAAACAATTTTTTTAGATTTATTTATTTTATGTGTGTGAGTGTTTTGCCCACATATAGGTGTGTGCACCATGTGTGTGCCCGTTGCCCAAGGAGGTCAGAAGATGCTACCAAATTCTCTAGAACTGGAGTTCCAGACGGTTGTGAGCCACTCTGTAGGTGCTGGGAATTGAACTCAGGTCCTCTTAACCGCTGAGCCATCGCTCCAAGCCCAGTGTGGGGTTTTTGTTAAACAGCGTTCTATTTATTTTGTTTGCATGTTTATGTATGTGTGTGGATACATATGCATCGTCATGGCATGCGATGGAGGTTAGAAGACAACTTGTGGGATGTGGGAATGAGTTCTCTCCTTCCATCATTTGAGCCCTGGGGATTGAACTCAGGACCTCAGGCTCAGTAGCAGACCGAGTCTTAGCCCACTGAGTCGTCTCTCCCAACCCCTCTACCCTTTTGAAAAGGTTTGAGACAGCGCTCATTTTGTAGCCCACATTGGTCTGGAATGCACCTCTGGCCTCAACCTCTTAGTGTTCTGAAACTACAAGTAAATCAACCTCTTAATTTTTGTTTAACTAGTGTATGCAGTGTAGGGGGTACAGATACATGCAAGTGCAGGTGACCACAGAGGCCAGCATGGTCAGATTCTCCCTGGAGCTGGGGCTACAGATAGCTGGAAGCTGCCTGTGGTGGGTACTGGAAATAAAACTTGGATTTTCTCAAAAAGGAGTAGCACATGCTTGTGACTGCTGAGCCATCTCTCCGGCCTCCTAAACTTCTTTTAGCACTGATTTCTCAACGGCCTCACCCTGCCCTACCAATGCTCTGGGTCTTATGACTCTACGGCCTGGCTATGCAGAGGCTTGCTCATAAGCCTACCTCGAATGCTTTGGGGGAAAAGAGGCAGGAAATGCATAAATAAATATACGTCTATAAAAACAACCTCTAGCCTTGCTTGGATCTCACTTTCTCTGGGGAAGAAACACAGAGGTTGCAAAGATCTGTAAGAAAAATATGTTTCTGGTAAAACGCCAAATAGGAAAATACAAAAGCCAAGCTAAATGTCATATACACTATGATTACTGCTATCCAAATAATATGGGGAAGATTAAGTCACCAAAGGCTTTCTGAAAACATAAGCGGTTTTGTTTAGGTGACATGGCTAGACGGTCCCTTTCCTGCTGAAGTCATTTATCTTCTCAAATGGGGGCGAGGGGGGAGACAGATGGGTGAAGCCACTGAATCAAGAGCCAGGAAAGCACAGCTTTCCCATGTCATTTCACAGGCTGCCACACGAAGGGAGGAACAGCCTCCCCCCCCCCCCCCCTCCAATGGCAATGGTATAAGTGTCTGGTTTCCTCAAATCATGATCTTTCAGATGCTCACAGTCCATTCCTAGCCAATGATTGACAGGTTCTCATCACTTTCTCATGACTGGGCACATTCAGATGGGCTATCCATGAAGGAGCCATGATCCAGGACCCTGGGTATCTAAAACGTTGTCAGCAAACCTTAGCTTTCTTCCATCAGATTAGCGCTACCCCCATTGCGGTAGGTAGTGACGCTCTCCTCATTCACCCCCCAAAAACCACCCACTACCTGCCAACAGATCCTCACACAGGACTGGAGAGTTGGCCCAGTGGTTAGGAGCACTTGTTCTCACGAAGGACCTGGGTTCGGTTCTCAGCACCCACATGGAGTCCCACCATCTCTTCAAGCACCAGATCCTCACAGAACCTCCACTTCTTAAGAAGTTGAGCCCCGTACCACAGCCCCCCCCACACTCTCTGCAGTTGTCCAGCCCCTGACTGTGAACCCTGGGTGTGGCTGGTGCCCAGTCTACTGCAGCTAAGGGACTAGCAGAGGATGTCCGCTATGCAGAGGCCCAAAGTTTGGCTGAGGTGGAAGGAGACTTCCTAGACTCAGAATTTTCGTATTGCCAGAATGAATGGCTGGCAGCCACTTTGGTCACTGTCTGGTGACCAAAGCGCACATCCGGTAGGGCAGCAGGGTGGACCATAGAGCAGGCAGAGGCAGGAGTCTGCAGGCCAAGTTCCCGGCTGGACTTAAAGAGGCAGTAGGGTGGGCAGGGCTGACTCATCACCTTACAGGTAAGATGAGCTCACTCCCTTCTAGGGCATCCTTGCACATGGAAACACGCAGCAGCAGAGAGTTCCCATGGCAACAGGCCAGAGCCTCCTCCACAGCCTTCACTGGAGTGCCTAAGCCCACAGTCACCCTCTCCAGCCTAAATTCTTAGAACGGAAAGTAAAGATCCTTGAGAGCGCAGAGCCCTCTCCCTGCACACGCCCCACCCCAACTTCAGCACAGAGTCCATCTAAGCACGTGCAGGACCACATCACTCCCACTCCATCCATCCCGTGCCTCTGGCTAGAGACTCAGAGCTAGCCTGCACCTCTGCCCGGCTCCCACAGAGACCTATTTCTGCTCAGGCCCACCCACCCCTACGCAGCCCCTCTCATTTAACTGACAGCCTGTGGCCTTCTCTAACCAGCTCAGCTTCCACCAAAACATCCCCGCAACGCAGTCCCCACCCTGCCCCGTACACGAGATTAGATCCATCGATGGCACTTTCAACAGGGACAAGTTGGACAGCCATGTACTTCAGAGGTCTCAGAATGAGCCTGGCGACTGCTGCTTCCCTGAAGATGGCCTTATCCCTCTACTGACTCAGGCAGGGCCTGGGACTACCCAATCCCCACCCCAGTGCCCCCTACACACACATACACACACACACACACACACACACACACACACACACACACACACCCTGCTACCCAGTCCACTCCTTCACACTCACACATAGCCTCTCTGTCCCCAGAACTTAATGCTCCTTTTTTCCTGCCCTCGGTCACACTCTGCCAGGCCCAACTCCATACACCCTCTGCCACTCCAGCACATCCGCCTGACCCACATCCCTCTTCCTTCTCTTCCTGTCTTCTTTTTCCTTGGGATGGGGGAGGACCCTGGCTGTTGCAAACCTCTGTATAATCAAGGCTGGACTCAAACACGCAGTGATCCTCCTGCCTCAACCTCCCAGGACTAAGATAACAGGTGTGCAGCACCACGCCCAGCTTCGCTTTGGGTTTGGTTTTGTTTTCTTTTCTTTTTCATCCCATGGGGACTTACTATGCAGCCCAGGCTGGTCTCAAACGGTCCTTGCCTCAGCCTCCCTAGTATTGGGATTATTATATGTGTCCCACTCACTCTGAAACCTTACATATTTGTTCTGTTTTGTTTCCCCTAATACTGGGAACCCAGAGCCTCAGGCATGTTCAGCCAATGCTCTCCCACTGAGCTCTACCACCTGGAGTCCTCTAGGTTAGATTTTGACTCCAAGCATCACTGTTTCCTTACCTGTTGGATTTTAGCTCAGTGCCACCTTACCTGTCCCCTGCAGGTGGGGCAGGGCCTACCTCTGGGCTCCCTTCACCACCTGATGTAGTGGGTAGCTGTTCCAGCTTTGACCTGGAAGTACTACCCCTAGTGAGGCTTCTGGTTACTGCTGTACCCACCTATGATGAGCCCCTGGGGCGGGGCCAAGACAGGAGCCCTTAAGACCTGAGATCCAGATGTGCTGGCCCTCTTGGTTCCTTGTGGTCCTGGATGCTGGATGGTAGACCGAGCAGAGTTCTCCAGAGAACACCACTGGACTGCACTTCACCTCTCCTGAATACTGTAACCAACCCCCTTACTAGTTACCCCAAAATAAACCTCCTTTTTTAACTACGGAGTTGCCTTAATAAATCCCCCAATAGCCTATGGCTCCTTAGAACATGCCAGCAAGTGACTCTCACTCATTTGTCACCTCAGTGGCAGAGATCACACACCTGGCTGCTACCTGGATGGAACAAGGGCTTAACAGAGGTTAGTACCTCAGAGCCACACATGGAACTATGGGGTCCCTATGGGCTCATGGTCCTAGAAGATTCTAACAGAGCAGAAAATTCCTGTTGCTTAGTAGTCATGCTGTAAGCAGTATGGATTACAGATGTATACTTATATTGTTCTTTTTGGGGTTTTAAGGTTTTCAAGACAGGGTCTCTCTGTATAGCCCTGGATGTCCTGGAACTTGCTCTGGAGACCAGACTGGCCTTGAACTCAGAGAGATCCGCCTGTCTCTGCCTTCCAAGTGGTGGGATTAAAGGCGTGTGCCACCAGCACCCACTCTACTGTTCAGCAATGACAGGATCACCTAAAGACTCAGATCTCAAAATGTGTTCCCGTCATGAACTGACTTCTGTTAAATATGGGTGCGAAGCATGTGACATCTTGTTAAATGATTCTCCGTACTTTATCATGTTTGGAATGCCATTCTAAAAATGAGAATAATAAGGTGGGCTGAGGAAATAAATGGCTTAGCAGGTAAGGAAGGATGTCTGCTACCAATCCTAAAGACCAGAGTTCGATCCCTAGGACCCACAGTGGAAGGCGAGAAGCAGCTCCGACAAGTTGTCCTCTGACCACATATGCACCTTGTCACAAACAAAAGAAAATTTAAATTTAAAAAACAATCCACAGCAAATGTGGGCTGAGCAGAGGAACCAGGCCCAGCTGGCTGGAGTGCTTTCATTCCCAACATAATGAGTGAGAATCACATGCACCTACCAGCCACCCCCTTCACCCGCTTCAGACACTGTCATGTCTGAGCCAGCCAATGACGTACACTGTTAGTGCAAACCCTTAGGTAACTTTCTGCATGAGGCAAGGGTGAACGCTCATTTGCACTATGATAGCATCTCCTCTCCCCTTAGCCTTCCCACCCCGGCCACTCCCAGCAGCAGGTCACCCGAGCTCACCAATCTCCATGCACTACAACAATCGGGACAGTGGACTATTTCAGGCATGTTCTGATGATAATTCCCATTCCTCCTTCTGTGTCTACCTGCAAATTTCCTGTAAGTTTTAAAGAAAATCCATGCAGGCAACACACAGGCATCACGGATTAAAGGCAGGCAGGGGTAGGAATCAGCCTCCCAGGAGATGACACCTTCTTTAAAGTCTAAATTATTCGTTATCTTCATTCAATGCAGAAATGAACTAGCTGGGCATTTGTGACAGAGGGTCATGCTGCCATCCCAAAAGTAATGAAAATGGAAGAAGCTTCTGCAAAGCAGGAGCAGAAGCCTTCTGAACCCCACCTACTTACTACACCTAAACTTGAATTCATCCCCCACTTCAAACAGTGACTACAGGAAGCCAGGGGAGGAACTCTGAGGAGCCTTACATCCCCAGTGGGTACCATGGCAGGATTCCCTCCAACTGAGAGGCCACTTTTCTTCAAGGCTCAGGGCTCCAAACCCTCCGTTCTATTCTTACAGCTTTTCCAAGAGTTCACTAAGATACCAGGCGCTGTGCCAGCTTTGGGGGTACAACCAAGAACCACACAGAGGCCTCGGCCAAAGAACCATGGTCTTAGCCGGCCAGGGTGGCTCACGCCAGTCATCCCAGTTGCCAAGGCAGAATGCTGTTAAGTTTTGAAGTCTGGTGTATACAGTAAGATACAGGCCAGCCTGGGCTATACAGGATGGGAACCTCTCTCAGAGGAAAAAAAAAAAAAAAGAAGGAAGAATCATAGCCCTTAAGATTCAAATCCCATTCATTTACTATACCTCTCTGGACCTCAGTTTCCCCAGCTGTAAAATGGAGGAAACAAGACCTTGGGTAGGTTCCTATATGGAAAGTATTTGCCGGGGTGCTTTTCTGTTTAAAAAAAAAAAAAAAAAAAGAACAGAGCACAGCCTCATCCTCACATGTGAGAAGGATTTGTACCCACACCACCCAACATTACTATTAAAATTACCATTCTCGCCATGCATCACTCGGTAACGAGGACATCTCTGGGCCCTGCCTACACGGTCAGGAGGGTTTCGTCATTGTGTAAACATGACTGTGCACTCACACAGAGCTAAGCGGTATGGCCTCCTGTCACCCAGATTCGATGCTGTAGCCTACTGTCCTAGAGGACAGCCTGTAGGACACACCACTGTACTGTGATAGGCAAGTGTAACACAATGGCACTATAGAGGTGCGGTAGGAACCCTAAGCAGGGGCTGACACGCCGTAGCTCAGTTGGTAGTGTACACGCTTAGCATGCACCAAGCCTTCGGTTTGATCCCCAGCACAGCTTAAATAAGGTGCGACACCCCAGCCCAGCCCTTGATGGAGGCTGGAGAATCAGAAGCCCAAAGTCATCCTCAGCCACACAGTGCACTTGAGGCCAGCGTGGGCTACCGAAGAGGAAGAGAAAGAGAGGGGGAAGCTGGGAAGAGGAGGCAGAGGCCGCAATGGCAGCAAGATGGTCATCGTCGTCATCCTCATCACCATTGTCAGCAGCAGCAGCAAGAATTTTTCAACTTTATCATACTCTTACGGGAGAACCAGGTCCCCAGTGTCACAATGATACATGCAACCCACCAGGTTCCCATGGCCCCCGTCAACAGATCCAGGTGATAGTGGGTACCTAAAATTTTACTTGAAAAGGAATCACAGAGACGAGGCCGTTGGAAGGACAGCCTTGGATTGGCTTCTGGTTATCTTTATATTGTGTGTTCACCTGCCTGGGTTTTCTGCAATCAACGGCCCAGCTCCAAGCCAGCCACACCACAACAAAGGAAGATGTTCCCAAGAGCCTGGTGACCGCTTCTCATTCAGACTCTCACAGGCCCAGGATGCTGTGGGCTAGGCTGGAGAGCGTGTTTGGGGATCTGGGGACGATCACAGGCCCAGGATGCTGTGAGCCAGGCTGGAGAGCGTGTTTGGGGATCCGGGGACGAACCACCTACCACTTTCTGTTGACTCTGGTGTTGGGGAGTGGGGGGCCTTTAGCCTTACAGACCTTATGTGGCTGTCAGTCTGCTCTAACAGCCTCAGTGAGTTCTCAAAGTTTGGATTGGGGCGCCTGTGTCCCCTACATTGTTAGGGGGACAAATCAAGACAGTGTTTGGGAAGCAGTCAGCAGGGGTTCTGCAAGAGAGGGACATGACCACAGCAGCTAGAGTGGAGGCCTGGAATACCTGCAGAGCAGTCTCTACCCAACCGCCACACCAGGGAGGTGCCTCGTCAGGGCAGCGGCAGGGCCAGCACCAGGTTCCTAGGAGCTAAGAAGAGCCTGCCTTGACAGAAGATGTCACCGCCAAGACCATCCCTGGTACTGGGCTGTGGCTACAACAACAGAGCAGAGAAGAGGGAGGAAGGGAGGCAGGGAGGGAGGGAGGGAGGGAGGAAAGGTCTAGAAAAGAAGTGTGGTGGGATGAAAAGCCTCCACATGGCCCCAGGCTACCCCCATTTCCACTACTTGACACATGTGGACTTCAGCTTCCGTGACCAGACAGGGTCACCTCCTTGCTCCTTAAGAAGGTGCTGGTCGGGGCTGGAGAGATGGCTCAGTGGTTAAGAGCACTGACTGTTCTTCCAGAGGACCTGGGTTCAATTCCCAGCACCCACATGGCAGCTCACAACTGTGGATAACTCCAGTTCCAGGGAACCTGACACCTAGGGCAAAACACCCACGTACATAAAACAGAAATAAATCAATAAAAGAATGTTCTGGTCAAGAGAGAAGTTCCTGGGACCTGAGGAAGTAGAGATTCAGCTCCATCTCTGGGGGGCTTCCCTGTGGCAGACAGGGCTGGAGCAGGTGCCCCTCCCCAGCAGCAAGTATTTCATGTGCTCTGAGCAAGGCAATCCTCGGAGCCATGTTTAGTCCCCCACAAAGAGTTGTATAACTTGGGGCAAGTGACTTAACCAAAGCCTAGGATGTTTTTGGCAATATCGGACGGAGTACCATTTCTCTAGAAGGTGGTTACAATGGCTCACTGATAGTGCAGGAACTGGGACTCAGTACAGGACTGAGCGTGTGGTAATGAGTGTGAGCTGTGATCCCCAGGACTGCTGCCACCATGGATACCACCTCCACACGGCTGTGTCCCATGCAAACTCAGGGGCCATGCCAGGAAGACTGGAGCAGAGAAGCTTGCCTGTCCATCACCACCTCTAACTTGCAGGATTCACTTGAAACAGGCCACCCCCATACTGGCCAGAAGCCCAGTAGCTTTATCTGCCTCAAGAATACCGTGTGTCAGAGCTGGGTGCGTCCACTCCGAGGTTCTTGAGCCCGCTTGCAGGGATGGGAGAAGATGGTTCCTACGTACTCTGAATCCTTCACGAAGCCAGCCTTACAGGGAATGAAATCGGGGCAGTGTGACCCTGGCCAAATCAGACTGCCACAATGGACTTCACTTTCTTCATCCACATAACCTTCAAGGACCCTTGACTTGGCATTCTATGATTTGCTTTCTTCAAACTGCTGCAGGGTAAGAAGGGCAAGAGCAAGCTCTAAGAGCAGGCAAGTGAGGAACAAGGCCACCTATCACACACACACACACACAGTTCTCCTTAGATTCCACACAAAACGTCTTGCTCTGGGGGCTGGCCAGGCTCTTAGACCCACTGAGCCCACCGGGCAAGCAGCCTCCCTCACACAGGCAATGGCAGCCGAGGCAACACAGGGGCTGATTATGATATCCCTGCCTAGCGAAGGGTCGAGATAGTCCCCATTCTTCCTTGACCCTAGATCATGCCTGCCTAGGGCACCCAGGCTAAGGGACAAAGCTAAGGCACCACTCCTAACCCCCAACAAGGCCTCACTCCGATGTCCTGGGGCAACTGGCTTCCCACTCCAGGCCACACCCTAGCCAGGCATTTCCATGGTCAGAGAAGGCTGGGTCTATGTAGTGGAGCACTGACTTCTGGGTCCTGCCTAGCAGGGAAGGACATTCACCTGGCTCTACCCACCTGGCCCTGCTCACCCTCCAGGTGGGGTGAAACTCCTAAAAACTGAATACAGAAGGTTACACAGGTAAGACTGCATAATGGTTAGCGTCAGAGACGGGCTGGGAAGCCCAGAGGCCGATTTCGAGGTCACCTGAAGAATCTGCTTTGTAGCCCACAGGGCAGGGGGGATTGGAGGGGGGGTGGCTCAGTGGTTAAGAGCATGTACTTCTCAATTCAATTCTCAGCACCAACGTTAGGCGGCTCGGAACCACCTCTCACTCAAGCTCCAGGAGATCGGATGCTCTCTTCTGGCATAAGTGTACATACACTCACACAGACACATGAATAAAAACAAACCAACGAACCAAGAACCATGGCACACACCTTTAATTCCAGCCCTTGGGAGGCAGAGGCAAGAGGAGGGCGGAACTCTCTGAGATCCAGCGGGCGGTCATCTAGAGAGTTCCAGGCAGCCAGAGCTACACAGTAAGACCCTGTCTCAACAGCAAACAAACAAACAGAAAAAAGGGGACAGAGACAGAACACTGGCATGGCCCAGGCCTTGGAGATAATTCTCACGTGGTGATCGAGTCAAGGCCCTGAGAACCAACTAACTACCAACATCGAGCACTGACCACCACTCTGTGATGCAGCCTCCTGGGTTATGAGCGATGCTCAGATATGACTGGTCGAGCATGACAAGGGACATTCGCAGCACCAACAAAAGCCCCAAGGCCTCCCAAGGCCCCGGCACTTCGCAGCACCAAGGTTCCTGTGCTGAGGGAACGGGACAGGACTCTGCCAAGCAGCTCTTGGAGCTAATAGTTCAAAGAAGACGGTGTCACAAATGCCACTCTCCAAAGTCCCAACAGGGGGAAGGTGGTAAGAGAACCAGGCCTTACTGGACACCATGTCCTGGCCAACTGGATGCCCCATGGTTCTATCTAGTTCCACACCCCAAGGGTAAGGTTGCTAAAGACAGCGGGCTAAGGTCCACCCCTCAGGAAGAACACACATTACGCCATCCATGGAAGGAGAAGAAAAACCGAGACCATACATTGACTTCCTGTGGGGCCCCCAGGCTCACACAAGGGGACCAGAAACTCCCTAAGATTTTCTGAAGCAGGGATCCCAGCCAAATGCAATCATCCCAGCCTCCAGGGAGAAAGGGCAGGGTACTGTGGGAGGGGCCAGCATGGCTAGTTCCTCAGGAGAGGAATCTGGAGTGTGCAGATGGCCAGGAGGAAAAACCGCAGCTGGACTATCTCCAAGAGAGCCAGGAGGTCATCGACAGCACCCTACCACCCTGTGACTGAACACAACAGGAGTGTAACGAGAGGCGTGGCAGGGTCTAAACTCGTCCAAGGCTCTGACCCAGTCCAGTGATGAGGATGGCCCCCAGGTACATCTGAATCTGGGGAGCAAAGCAGACCTCGGTCCTGAACCCAGGAAGCAACCTCACGGCTGGAGTGGTACTGGTCACTTGGACCATGACACCCAAGAGTTTCCTGCTGGACCACGGCCACCCAGACACCTGGCCAGAGGCACCTGGTGAGTTAGGGAACCACTACTACACACAAGCTTTTGTGTGCCTTGTCTTCAGGGAGCTGGGCGCCACCAGTCAGGAAGGCTTCTGAGGACTCACACTTGCTAGGGGATTCGGGAATCATATACCTTCTACTGTCCCAGGCACCTCAGATCATTGATCCTCCAAATGTCCTCAGAGCCACGAGTTTCACAGTGACTCTCTCAGACCGTAGAGCAAGGCTGCCAACAGCCTGCCAACACATCTGTCTCTTCCAGATTTCTCGCCAGCCCATCCTGGAGCCCAGGGGCCAACTGGGCAAGGCAACAGCTAGTGGCTGATAGTCAGGAGAGAAGAGCCGGGAGCAGAGAAACCAGGCAGGGACAGAGGTGACATGCCTGGCATCCCGCTAGCTGTCCTCAGGGCCTGAGAATGGGACTGACCAAGAGTGGCCTACCATAGCTCCCCACCTGTGCCATGACCCAAAACTCTTCTATTCGTCCAAGCCCCGCCCCATCGGGAGAGTCTGTCTTAGAGGGTACAATTAGATTCCGAATACTGCAAGTCACCATGGTGAGGCATAAACTACGAATTCACTTATAAGTTTGTAGCTACAGATTTGCTTCACCAAGAAGTAATAAATACAGCTAGGGATGTAGCCCAGCAGCAGGTAGAAAGCCAGGGATTCGATCCTCAGTAAGGGCAAGCAGTGAGTATCTGGGGGTGGTGGATACTCAGAACCCCAGGGCTCAGAAACGTGATACAGGAGGATCAAGCTCCATTTCATAGTAAGACTCTTCTCAAAAAAAAAGAGGGGGGAGAGGGGGTGCGGGATGTGGCTCAGTTGGTAGCATACCAATGCACAAACCCTGCTTTCAATCCCCATCGCTGCAGAAAACCAGGCTTGGAGGAACATACCTATAATTCCAGGGCTTGGAGATAGAAGGAAAAGGATCAGCAGTTCAAGGTCTACTTTGGCTACATAATAAACCTAAGATACACGAAACCCTATCTCAAGCAAACAAAACAGTAAGTAAATAAATAAGGTGAGCAAGCTACTACTCTGAAAAGACAATAACAAGGTGGGGTGTGGGTCCTCAAGACCCTGACCTCAAAGCCCCAGGATGGCAGGCAGGATGTGAGAGCAGGTAACCATAAGGCACAGAAGCCAGATGCCAAAAACATGCCTAGGAAGGAAAGAGCACGTTGAGACTGACTTCTGTCCTCCCACCAGAGGCAGGAAGCTAGGTTTACCTGTCACTGCAAGGAGCCACGAGACTTGGGCAAAGCCTCCAGGCCTCAGTTGGAAATGGGATGCAGCGCTCCAGCACAGATGTGCGCAAACGGAGCAATACACATCGGACTGGGGGGCTACGAGCTTGTCTCCAGTTTTAAAACAGGCACGGGTACACGCCAGCTACCTGGGCAGGGTTAATACGATCATACGCTTTATTAATTAAAAACATCGAACTCAGGATACAGGTTCATGCCAACAGGGGAGCCAATGAGATTCCAGAGAATTCTGGGGCCTCAACTCCAATGTGCCATTTCCTTAAAATAGAACTCTAAAGTCGGCATGTTCTTTGTGAACTAGCTTCAGAAACAAACTCTAGAAATACCTGCTGTCTCACCTGAACCTTTCGGGTCTTTCCAGAAACCCTTCACCTTCTGCCAGCCATCTCACCACAGAAAGCCTAAATGGAAGCCTGGGAAACACCGAGAATGTGCCCAGGCCAACCCACGGTACTATGGGTGGCTCTTGTGCTTTAGTGGGACTGGGACACATCCCCAGTCACAGTCACTGGTCTAGTATGCTTAGACCTTAAGTTAGACCTGCTCCTCAACCAGGGGCTTCTATGGAGAGAGGCCTGGGAGGTTTCCCAGTCGGCCACTCTGGGTGCCTGAGTGACCTTACTGCCCATGCCAACAATTTTAGGGCAGTGGTACACAGGCTCAGATGCAAACACCAAAGTAGCATTTCTTAATTTTTTTTTTTTTTTTTTTTTTGAGACAGGGTTTCTCTGTGTAGCTTTGGTGCCTGTCCTGGAACTCACTCTGTAGCCCAGGCTGGCCTCGAACTCACAGAGATCCGCCTGCCTCTGCCTCCCGAGTGCTGGGATTAAAGGCGTGTGCCACCACCGCCCAGTACATTTCTTAATCTTTTTTTTTTTTAAAGATTTATTTATTTATTATGTATACAGTGTTCTGTCTGCACGTTATCTCTGCAGGCCAGAAGAGGGCACCAGATCTCATTACAGATGGTTGTGAGCCACCATGTGGTTGCTGGGAATTGAACTCAGGACCTTTGGAAGAGCAAGCAGTGCTCTTAACCTCTGAGCCATCTCTCCAGCCCCCCATTTCTTAATCTTAAAAATAAAATAAAGCCAGGAGTAGTGGTGCACATCCTTAATCCCAGCACTCAGGAAGCAGAGGCCGGTGGGCCTCTGAGTTCGAGGCCAGGCTGTCTACAGAGTCCCAGGACAGCCAAGGATACATAGAGAAACCCTGTCTCAAAAATACAAACACAATGAATGAATGAATGAATAAATAAAAAGGTGTATGTCTTGATGTGTGTGTGTACATACATATTTATTTACACACAAACATATATAAGATAAAATTAAATACATATTTAACTACTCAGGCTATAAATTTCGTTTATAAATGCTTAACTTTTTACAAATTTATTCCGTTACACCTGAACTTATTATGTGCACATGTGCACATACGTGGCCGCCAGAAGACGGCCTCCAGGAACGGGTTCTTTTCTTCCACTCTGTGAGTTCCAGGGACCGAACTCGGGCTGTCAGGAGTGGGGCGCAAGTCCATTTATCTGCTGACAGCCACCTCACCAGCCCCATGTTGCTCAACTTAAATTTAAAAAAAAAAAAAAAAGGAGAGTGATGATGTCACCCTGGTCTACTATGTACAAGGTCCTAGATCCCAATCCCCGAACCATGGAACTGAACAATTTAAGGGGAGAAGGTGTCACAGAATGAAGGGAGTGGGTGAGCAAGCTCAGGGCCTCATGTGTACAAAGACACCTCTAGTCCTGGCCATAGTAACCCAAAGGGCAGGAAACAGGGATCCGAGCCCAGTTCCCGCCTCCAGGAAAACACATTCATGTGCCTCCTTCTCAGCCCAGCTCCCAGAGCTGAGTCTGGAAAAGCACTTTGGGTTCCTGGAAAGAAAGGCCCTTCGGAAATATCGGGAACTCGGCTGGAAGGTGCCATTATTTATTATCTGGAGGATGTCTGTGGTGTTTGAAGGGAACCACTCCACCTTCAAAGCCAAGGCTACAGCCAAAAATAACAGAGGGGCTGCTGGCAGCCAGAGAGACACACAGGGGCCTGTGCTCGGACAACTTTCTCTCTATCCCCAAACCACAATCTGTACGGTCAGTCTCTCCATGGGATACGAGACAGGACCTGGTCCTCACAGCCCTCCACATACTGGACAGGAGGTTTCTTGTCCAACATGGAAAGACAAGATACATCCAGACATCTGCCTGAGGGAGGCCACTCACCTCCATGTTCCTTCCCCTGTGACATTTCACTTACAGAGGACTGGGGGAAAAATGGAATCCAGCACCAATCCATCTTTCTCCCATCATATCCACTTCTGCAGATGGCTTTCAAAGAAATTCTTAAGAGGGCAACTTTCCCTGGAGGAGCCCCTAGCCACACTTGATCACGCCCTGCCTCTTTCTGAGATTTCACTTTGAGAAACACACACCGCCCCTGCTCTCAGGTGTGGGGTGTGCCTTACTTTCTTCTGAGTACCTTTCTTTCTCTGAATCCTCATGTTTCAACCTATACTAAAATATCTTCAGAAGCTGGGCATGGTAGCTCACACCTATAATGTGCCTATAATGCCAGCACTCAGGAGACTGAGGCAGGAGAATTGTTGCACATTTGTGGCCAGAGTGGGCTACACAATGAGTTCCAGGTCAGTCTGGGCTACAGAGCAAAAAAACCTGTCTCAAACAACTAAAAGAAATAAATCTACAAGCCCTGGCCTGGCAACACAATCCCACTGCCTGCAACCTACTCCAGACAGCCCCACAGGCCCCAACCACCAAGCAGGAGTCACAAGGTAACCAAAGAGGCACTCTCCCCGACTGACTGCCTTTCCACCCAGAAGAGACTTGGGGCCTCTGGTTTAAGGCCCTTCGAGGCCCTACGATGTTCAAGGCTGGGGTTCAAAATGACACTGTCCTCCGGCAGGTGATGTTGTTATCAGTCTGGCCCAGAAAAGTCCAGTCCTGTCATGCTAAAATCCAGCCTAAGCCCCCACACCTTTGTGTACAGTACTCTCAAGGCTTAAAGTATGGACTCCTATACTCAAAATAACCTTAATGAGCCCTGCTGCCTGGAGCAAAGTTTTCCTGGTCCCCCAGGTGAACCCAAACAAAGGGCAGAGCAAGTGAGAGCGGGAAGCAGCGGGGATGGGCTGCTGAACCCCAAAGCAGGAGAGGCTACTCCCTAAAAGCTGGAGTCAGGGCTAGGAGCAGTTTGGGGGTGCACAAGGTGGCCACTGGCACCCCCACTACCTTTCCAACTAAGAAAAGTCACTTCAGAAGTGTCCATGTCAGCCAGGCTCCGTCAGTCCAAGATTTTCATCAAAATTCACCCTAAACATTCAAGTTGTGTCCAAGACCTAGGTAAAGTCACCTGACTTTTCTGAGCCTCGCTTTCTCTACCTAAATCTCCTAAAATGGAGATTCATCCTCACAAGTTTGCTCATCACCATTAATGGCAATAAACCACATCATGATTAATACAAAAGTATAAATGTGAAAAACCATGAATCATAAAATAAGCACTTGATTACACACCACCTCGAGTTATTATTCACTCACATTTAAGACTAAAGCCTCAGTTAAAACACAAGCCCCTTCACAGCCGAGGGTGTGTCTGCACATACGGTTAAAATCAGAATTCTGAAGTTGACCTGCCTAACTTTGTTCATAACCCAGTATACTGACCGGTCAGTCAGCTTCTGGGCAGGTTACTTCTCTGGGTCTCAATTGCCCCATCTAGCAAAATATACTAACAGTGCCTTCCTCGAAAACTTGTGCAGACCAAGGTCATCTAAATCATTTAGCCTTTAATCATCATGAACCGTTGGTCCTTTTACTTACTTGGAGAACCAAAATACTATTAATAAATACTAGTTGGCTGAGTGATGAAAAACAGACCGTTCTCCTAGCCAATCCGCCTTCAAGAATCTTCTCTTTCCTCCCCCAGGAGATGGACAGTGTTTACATTTCCCTCTCGGTATCTTGGCCTTCTGAAACGCTTCAAACCAAAAGGAACACCTGGGTCTGCATGTCCAGCCCTTTCTCTGTGTGCCTGGGAGCAGGTCATTCTGTATCTCCAAGTTCAGGTCATTCTAGGAAGAATGATCTTCCCACATCCCTGCTCCCTGCTGCTGGGAGTGCTAATGGAGGCCACTGATGGAACACGGCTGACTTATGGTCTGGCATGCAAGGATTCCTCCATGTCCTCCACCCTGGACCTTTCGGGACACAGGCCTGGAGAGGCCTCTGATTCCTCTCAGTGGAGAGCAAATCACAGCCCCATGAGAGGCCCATGGTAGCCAAGGACCAAGCAGGCAGTTTCCAGGGGAACAGCATCCCTGGAAACGCATCTACGCCCAGTTCCCATCCTCACTGCCTCTTATTCTCCTCCCACCTCTGTAGTGGGCTAAGTCACCTACCCACTATTGCTAGGCAACTTCCCAGGGAAGTACGGCTGCCTCTCCAGCCCATGCCTGCCTCGGACCCTGAGGAAAGCTGCCCTTGCTGCTGACCCGGGGAATGACAGAAGGCAAGAAGGGAGAAGTGACCACAGTCCAACAGGGTTTCATATTTGAACATCCCCAGGACTCTCTCACAAGTCAGGCAGGGACTTGGGAAGATAAGAAAAGCCACCTTTCTGCCCCACCCCTGTTCTCCTGTGCTTATGTGTCCTAAATTCTCAAGACAGTTTCCAAGAGCGGGGTCCATCACACTCTACAGAAATGCTTCTCGCCGGGCGGCAGTGGCTCATGCCTTTGATCCCAGCACTCGGGAGGCAGAGCCAGGGGGATCTCTGTGAGTTCAAGGCCAGTCTGGTCTACAGAGCAAGATCCAAGACAGGCACCAAAAACAACACAGAGAAAGCCTGTTGCGGGGAGGGGGGTAGGGGTGGGGGTGGGGGTGGGTGGGTGTAATGAAAGAAAGAAATGCTTCTCTTCCTGATGACTCTTCAGCTCTTCTACCATGGTTCATGGCTCCAAATCCCAGCTTAGGAGCAGATAGCAAGCAAGGAGAAAGGGGCGGGGTGGGGGTGGGGTGGGGTAGGAGTTGCACAAGTAAGAATAAGTTATGAGGATGGCAGATGCCATCCTAACTCCCGTGACAGCATTCACATTTGGGAGGGTAGGATGACAGGCATCTGTCAGCTTCTTCCTTACATTAGTCTTTTCTTGGATTTTTCAAAATTGGGACCTAATTCCCATCACATCAGTGTCACCATTTTTGCTCTGCACAATCCAGTAATTCTGGATCCATCACCACTGTCTAATTCCAGAACATGTCCACCCCTGGGGTTTTATTTGTATACGTCCATCTTTGCTTCATGTTCCTACGCACACAGACTATTTTATAAGTGGCGCAGCAAAGCAAACACCAGAGCGGGGTGGAACCACCAGCTTCGGATCCTCAAGCCACCATCGCCCTGACCTTGAGATCCTGAAAAGGTCGGAGAGTTCTCCACCTGTGAAATGTCACAGCAGCAAGGCCCAACTCACAGGAACACATATGCACACAGGCCCTCAGGAAAGCTACTGTAGGCTGGACTCCTAGTGCTCCACCCAAAAGTCCTGCGAAATACCCGCCACCCCCAGTCAGTAGAAGGCCATGAGAGAAGGCCCGAGGAACTCTCTGTCCCCTCATCTTCATGTGCAGGGAAGAAAGGATGGGAATAGATGGCAAATCTTGGTGGTACAATGGGGCTGGGCCTGCTGTCCTGGGTCGTCTCGGTCCCTGTCCCCTCAAGGTTCCTTGCCTGGGTCAGGGCCAGGTTTGAGTGAGCAGAAACCTGACCTGAAGAGTAAGTAGGACTACACTGACCCACATGAACAGCACTGGTATATGGGGCTGGGAGGCTTCCTCTGCCTGTGGCCTCTGGGCCATGACCTCTCTGAGGAGCTGCAGACTAAAACCGTTAAAAACCACCTCCAGTGGAAAGGCTGTAGAACCTGCCAAGATTTCATTTTGACAGGGTCTCACTCTGCAGCCTTTGGATGGCCTGGAACTCACCACAGAGACCAGGCTGACAGATGTACCTGCCTCTGTCTCCTAAGTCAAGTGCTGCGATTAAAGGCACGTGCCCCACACCTGGCCCTGCCAGTATTCTTGCTGAATAAATGAGCCCAGCTCACAGGAATGCTCCTGCAGAGAGATGTGAGGCCGCTGGCCATCTCAGGAGGAGAAAAAGCAGAGACAGGAGGGCAGGTGATCCCTGGCTGCATGTCAGGCTGCGGATCACTGAGGCTGTCTGGCTAGGATGACCCCAACTGTACCAGAAGAGGTGTAGGCCTTTTGTTTTGTTTTGTTTTTGTTTTTTTGTTTTGTTTTGTTTTTCGAGACAGGGTTTCTCTGTGTAGCTTTGCGCCTCTCCTAGAACTCATTTGGTAGCCCAGGCTGGCCTCGAACTCACAGAGATCCGCCTGGCTCTGCCTCCCGAGTGCTGGGATTAAAGGCGTGCGCCACCACCGCCCGGCGAGGTGTAGGCCTTTTAAGAGTCTGACCAGTGACCTGCTTGGACAGCCTGGCCTAACCATCACTCAGAAAGTGAAGGACCGGGGGGCTGGGTAGATAGCCAAGTTGGTAGAATGCTTGCCCACCATGCATGCAACTCTTCTGAGTTCAATTCCCAGCACCACGGTGTATGCTGTTACACATCTATACTTCCCGCACTTAGAACACACAGGCAGGTCATTCCCAGCTACACAGAAAATTCCAGGCCAGCCTGAGCTACATGAGACCCTGTCCCCTCCTGCTCCTGGGGCGGAAAAAAAAAGCCAAGAGGGAGAAAGGAAAGAGAGAAGTAGGGTGAGCCCAAGGCCAAATGAAGAACAATGCTCAGAGAGAAAGAACATTGAGAGGGTGTCCCCAGTACCTGACTCTCGGTGGCTTGCTCTGCCCCTCCCAAGCCTCTCATCTCACCCTTTCTGAATCCCGCAGCATGCTGGGTTTCCCAGCAGAAACCTCTTTCTTTACACCCTTTTACTCAAACTGCACATGCAGGACACCGTCTCCACCCCGGGGCTGTGTACAGCCTCCGTCCCTACCACAGCCTCAAGGCCCGTCAGCCACTCACTCCAGCAGCTAGAACTGACACAGCCTAGCAGTATGACTGCGGGTCTTTCTGGTCCCCTCTCCACCTCAGCTGTGGTTGTCAGGACCCACCACCAGCAGAACTGGTTCCGGTAGTCATCAACAGTCCGAGTGCATCAAGGACTGGACTCTCTCCAGGAGCCACACCTTAGTACATCTGTGACCAGGTCATAGTGCAGGCTGGGGCTATCCCACTCCAGCTCCAGACCCACAGAAAGTCCCACATCTCGTGTGACAAGCCCTCGAGCCCAATTTCCGGTCTATGGCCAGGTGGTCAGGTGCCCAGCGCCAAGCCTTTTTAGAGAGGGTGTGGAGGTAGCAGCCTTGAAGCATCTCTCATAGCCAGCCTCAAGGAAGAGATTCCTCTGGAAGACATTGACCATGTACCCTTCAGGAGCCTGCCAGCCTCTTCTTCCCACAAGCCCACCTCTAGTGTCTCATTGTCGGACACTCCGGTTTTCGGGCCACAAGCCAGGCCTTCTCACACCTGCCTGGTCTAGGGCCAGCTGGCACCTGGGGCCTGATGGCCCAACCCTTCCCGCCCCCACTTCTCCTTCAGGTTTTATCCATTGCTTAACCAATGGGGCACCTGTTCCCAGCCTACCCATGTGGAGCAGGGTTTGGAGAGGAAAGAGCCATATCCAGTGAGCTTGGGGAAGGTGCTGGAAGGTGTGAGGGCAGGGCAAATTCCTGGGCTAAATGGCTCTTAAAGGACATCCGCTCTCTGTGTGTCCTTCTTCTTGTACTGTAACACAATGGCACAAGTTTTGAGTATTTTTTTCCTGGTGTTTTGTTTTTTTGTTTGTTTTTGTGTGTGTGTGTGTGTGTCTGGTTTTTTTTTTTTTTTTTTTTTTTTTTTTTTGCAGGGGGCGGGAGAAAGAGGGCTTTGAGACGGTCTCATTATGTAGACCAAGCTGGCTTAGAATTCACTAAGTAGTTCCAAGATGGCACAGCTAGTCAATGAGGGAACCAACACACTCTCTCTCTCTCTCTCTCTCTCTCTCTCTCACACACACATACACGCACGCGCACACACACACACACACACACACACACACACACACACAAACACACACACACAGAGTGCACATTTATCTGCAGAAGGTGGAGCCAGGATGCAGGTCTAGGACTGGGTCTTTATTTAGAAACAGAGCATCCACATCCTCAAGCAGCAGCCTCAACTGAGCCCTATCCCTGTGCTCAGCTCCAGGAATGCAGCAAAGACCAGGACAGCCTGGGTTCTTAGCCCCCTCCACCTGTCACAGGTACTAGGCAGCAGTCAAGAGGACAAAAAAGGGCCGGGCAGTGGTGGCGCACGCCTTTAATCCCAGCACTTGGGAGGCAGAGCCAGGCGGATCTCTGTGAGTTCGAGGCCAGCCTGGGCTACCAAGTGAGTTCCAGGAAAAGGCGCAAAGCTACACAGAGAAACCCTGTCTCGAAAAACCAAAAAAAAAAAAAAAAAAAAAAAAGAGGACAAAAAAGGATGCCTCCGAGGGTGGCCCTGATTTGGGATGTTTTGTCCCTCCTAGGTGTAAACCCATCCATTCAAGCCCTTCCACTCCCTTCGGAAATCCTGGGTAAGCTCCCACGAGATGGTCCAGCTACCCAGAAAACAGTGTGAATGAGGTGGCCTGTCTCCCTGAGGCCCAGCCTACCACTGGTGCAGCATTGGGATCTGGGTCTTATCCACAGCCATTTTCATTCACCTGCCAACGCCGCTCTGTTTCAACAGCTACTCACTCAACAAGTATTGATTAGATGCCTTACTTATTGTGAAAAGCCCCAGGGCTGACACCTGTGGGACTACACGGTCACCCAGTCACCCAGAACCTCCAAGACTTCAGAGAGGAGAATATAGTTGAACAGCAAGACCACCTCCTCACATCTCAAGTTAAAACGGCATCAGCTAGTTTTTACAAGGCCAAAGCTGAAAGGAGCTGGCCCAAGGTCACAGTGAGAGGATAGGTCCCGGGACCTAACACCAAGTCAGTATTCTCTTTAGCCCGCTTGACTTCTGTGCACGTACATTTTAGGGTGTGGTGAGATCTCCATGAGGGAACACAGAGAGGTCTTTGGTCATCACGAAAAGAACTGTCTCGGGAGAGAAAGACGACTTCAGACCTCAGCCTGGAAGTCAGGAAGGTGGACCAGAGCTGCATCTCCTCCCAGTCCTCAGGTTCTGTGCCACGGCGGCATTTGGAAGTAGGCGGACCAGCCGAGAACTCTGCCCCAAAGCATTCTTTGGAGAAGGGTTATAAGCACAGCCATCCCACCCCTTGGCTCCTTGAGTCATTCCTCCTGCCTGCTCAGGCTTCTACCTGCATCCACCTCCACCAAGGAAGCAGTTCCTACCACATCATTTCATAGGAACGGGTTAAGAGCTGGAAGGAAGGGGAGTCTCAGCAGGGCAGAAACACATCAGGTTCTACCTTTCTCGGCGTTCCACTACCAACACCTAGAACTCAACCAAGCTCACAGTCACTGCTCACAAGCATTTGTGGAACTATATCTAGAAAAAGCCAGGAGCTGGGGAGATGGGTCAGTCACTAAGGGGCTTTCTGCCCAAGCATTAAGTACCTAATCCAATCTCTAGCACCCACATAAAAAGCGGGGTACAGTGGCATATGCCTGTAACCCCAGCAGTGGCAAGGGGCAGAGAGACATCCCTGGAGTTTGCTGACCCTCCAGACTGGCTGAATCAAGAGCTCCAGGTTCAGTGAGAGAAACCCTGTTTTCAAAAATAAAGGAGAGTTGGCAATGTGTGGAGACAAAGGCATGTAGTATCTCTGTGAGTTCGAGGCCAGCCTGTTCTACATTGCAGAGTTCCAGGTTAGCCAGGGCAGGACATAGAGAGACCCTATCTCAATAAATAAAGTGGAGAGTGACTCAGGAAGACACTAGACACCAGCCTCTAGCCACCACACAGGCAAACCCACACATAAACCACACAGAGAGAGCCAACAGAAGGAAATGACTTACCCACAGTCTCACCAACAGCCACGCTGCACCAGGGCTAAGCTAAAAGCAGGCTCTCTTCTGCCTTCTGTGATGTAACCTTTGACTCCAACTGCACATCCCCCCCACCCCCCACCCCCGCAATTCTTCCCTGCCTCCTTCAGCCCTGTTCCCTTGTGGGCAATGGTCCCATATAACACCCTCTCCATTCCCAGTCTGTAGAAAGAAAAGCAAAATCTACAAGATGCTGCTCTGCCTTAAGAAATGCCCCCTCTGTGTATCCTAAGAACTAGGCAGGGCCAAAATTCTGCAGACAGGGAACCTGACGTTCACAAAAGGCTACACAGAGAATGAATAAAGGCTACACAGAGAATGAATGGCCCAGGCCACAACCTTGGACCAGGTTTTCCAAGTCAAAAGCAGAGGGCCTTCTGGGAGTCCCCCACTATCAACCCAAGCAGATACGGATTCCCAGATACCAAAACCCTCTGGCTTGGGATGTCAGACCTAGCTCCCTTCCCATCCTTCCTCCAGCTACCTCCCGGTCCACCACACACCAGCCCCCAGGCCCGGCAACTTCTCTCTTATCCTGGTTTACTCATTCTTACATGTGTCTGGCTCACAGAGCTGCTGGGATCTACGAGATAAAACAGGTACCATGCTGGCACACATTAGCCAACATCAGCCTACCTGTGTTACATATGCCCAGAGATGACCAAATTCCCTAGATAGTCTGATCCTCCCAGGTCAGAGTTCTGGGAATCTATCATTTTCTCTCCAACCTCACTGAATACGCTCATTCAGCCATTCATTCTTTAATATTGAGTGAACACATAGACCCAAGACTCAGTGTCTGGGTGCCAGGAACGGAGTCCTACAGCCCTCACTGGGTCTGGCTCTCCAGCAGCTCCATCACTCCTGTCTCTTCCAGCACGAAGGTGAACCCCTGAAAGGGACTTCTATTCTCCGTGGAAGATCCCAAGATTTCCACCATTGCGATCCCAGCCCTCCTGACCATCTTGAGAAAGTTTTTGGGTTTTTTGTTTTGTTTTCTGTTTCTTTTTTTGAAAGAGAACCGAGCAGAGGAGGAAGATCCCTTGTCCGCCGTGGGAGTCTCCGATCAGCTCACCCGGTTTCTCTCCTCCAACAGCCGTTCCAGGAAATAAAACTACTACTCAGTGAGTAAAACAGGGAGAAAGACCCTCAGCCCTCAGCTCCACAAGAGGGGGAGGGGGCGGGCAGGAAGAGGGCGGCGTCTTTAAGCTACCAATACATTACAAAGAACTCAGTTCAAAGCCAAGGGACTCTCTTAAGTCGATGTTGCTGTAGGAGACAGGGGCAGGGCCCCAGGTCGCCCGCTTAAGGAAGCCCATTGTGGTGTGTTTTAAATTACCTCTGATGAAGTGAGTAAAAGGGCACCGTTTCAGGGCTTAGGATTCCTGAGTGAGCTAATACAGGATGCCTTTAGTTGAAGGGGAAAAAAAAAAACTTCAGTCGGCTCTCTAAACTCCCCCCCCCCTTTAAGTTTAAAAAAGGGAATGAATGTTACCATTTTTGGACATGAGCATTCTCCCTCAAGCCCAGCCCTAACCGCACTATCCAGAGGGACGCGCCATCCTGTCGTCCCCCCCCATACCCAGATCACGAAGGGGGGGAGGTATGAAATGGGGAGGAACTGGACGGGAATGGAAGGGGGGTTCAGGATACGTGCCTGTCTAGGGAAAGAGCTCTCTGCGCAGGCAGGAAGCCGCAGCAGGGTTAATGCCCTCCCCACCCCCCATCCCCCTCACCCCCCCCCCCCCCCCCGCCAAAAGTGGTTTCTGACCTCTTCCTACCACTAGCCATTACACTCGGGACCCATCGCCAATTCCCCAGCCCAGACCGGGCAGCAGATCCAGGACCTCGCTTGATGGCGTCTAGGACACACACAGCTCGTGGCTAAGCAGGGATCCTCAGAGAAGGACCTCAAATATCTCCTGAGACTGTCCCTCACCCCGGAGCCCCTCAACTAGAGCCAAGCTACCCAAACTCGCGTTTCACCAGGAAAAGAGCGAGTCGGTGGGGCAGAACGCAGACGCAAGGCTTGCAGCCACCAGCTCTCCGAGTTAAGCAATAAAACGGTTCACCGTCCTGACCCCGCCCCCACAGGGCCCTGGGGAGCCCGCGAACGCCCCCCGATTTTTCTCGGCCCCAGCCGCACTCCAGCACGTCCACTTCCAGGTAGATGTCGAGGCGGCCGCCAAAGCCTCCGGCACCCGCTCGGCTGACTGTCTGCCGACCCGGCTAGGGGCGCAGAGTCCGGGGCAGCTCGCCCCTACGGTACAGAGCCCCAGGGGCGGCCCAGGAAGCGCGCTGCCACCGCACGCCATATGGAGGCGCCAGGAAGAAGGGGAGGAAGGGGAAAATCGATCCCGAGTAAGCAGCTATGGAGCCGAAGTCTCAGCTCCAGCCTCTGGAGCACCGCCCCCACGCCCTGCCCACGCCGGCACGGTTTCGGCAGCAGCGGGGTGGCCTAGACCACCCGCCCCGAGGCGACCTGCCCGCCGGCGGGGCCACCTCCCCGAGCTGCGGCTCGCCGTTCGCGGGCTACAGGGCAGGGGTGCTCCCCTCTTCCGCCCGGTGCCTGTAACCCAATACCCCACCTCACAGTGGCCGCGCTGTCCCCGCCTCCGCTCTTGCGCGCCGGGAACTGGTTTCCAGCCGGGAGCCCAGGAGTGCGGCGGGCAGAGGGGATCGGGACTCGGGGATGCGGCGGGTGGGGGTAGCTGCTAACCTTCCTCTGCTGCTTCTCCCAGGCCGGATCCAGGAGCAGGTCCCGATCCCAGTCCTCTTCGGGCTGCATGTAGTCGTTGGTCTGCTGGGAATCATAATGGTCCATGATGGTGCGCGCGTGCTAGGGGCTGGATTTTTTTTTTTTTTCCTCCACCTTCTCTCCAGGCGACGGCAGCTGCTGCCCGGGCGTGGGGAGGGAGTCGGCAGGGCTGGGCTGGGCTGGGCTGGCGGGGCCGGGCTCGCTCCCCTGAGCCCGCTTCCGCCGCGGCTCTGCTAGCGGAGGCTGCTGCTGCGGCTGCTGCTGCCGGCGGCGGCTGGAGCTCGCGGACTGCCTTCCTGGGGCGCACGCTCCGACCTAATCTCCACGCACACTGCGCTCGGTGAACACTCGCGCTGCCGGAGCCGAGGCGGGCGGGGGCGGGGAGAAGGGGCAGAGCCCTCCCGAGGTTCTCCATTGGCCAGGCCGAGTTGCCCAAACTTCCCCCCAGCGCCTCTCATTGGGAATTCCTGGCATCCGTCAGGCGGGTCCCTGTGCATATAGGTGGACTGGGCGGCCCCCTCCGGGCGTGCACGCCACCGCCCACTCCCTGGGTTCCCACTCCCCCGCAGCTCATGTGACACCACCTTAAGCTGAACCGGAGTGGAGCCGGGGGACGCCTCCCGGAGCTCGGGGACCAAACAGCACTGAGCTCAGGAGTCGCGGGAGTCGCCGAGGATTGGCCCGGTTCCCTGCCGGCGGGAAGGCCTGGAACTTGGACGCACGGGTGTTCCTGCGGTCCCACGAGAGCTCCGAACCCCAGATCTGCGAGGGGAAACCCGAGGCGTATTTCTTTTTCTTTTTCTCAGGGAACCTGGGTCGGGACAAGTCAGTACTCTGGAAAGGGGTGGCGAGAGCCTACAGTAAAAAGGAATTTCCTGATTCCACCACCGCTCCGGTCCCGCCCCTTGGGACCAGGCTGATCCCTGCCCTGCCGGAGCCAGGTTTGTGACCAGCCAACGGTTCTCAGGCCACTGAGCGTCCCTACCTTGCCAAGGGTCCTTTGGATACTTCTCTAGGGCCGGGGGCACTGACCAGCTGCGGGCTTCATGGGTGGCAGCTGTGCTGCCCGGCTTCCTAGGCTCCCGGGCGGGCAGGTATGCCCGGGTGGACTGACACACTGAAGCTACCTTCTGGAGGCCAGCGTCCTCTTTCCCATCCACTTCTCCAGCTTCTTTACATCTTCCTGAAAACTAGGAAGGGCCCTGAAATCATCTACCTATACCATGATCCTTCCAAATACATATACCTGACAGATGTGGACAGACTCAAAGAGCTGAGCTGGGCGAGAGACTTAGCAGACATGGACTCTACAAGTCCATTCTTTATCTAACCTTGTGCCTGACAGAATCTTACTGTCCTCAGAGGAGGAAGAAACAGCGCGAGAAACAACTAAATTGCTTGGTGCCTGGCGCTACTCTCTGGGCTCAGTAAAGGAGGATGGAAATTTGTTGGTACAGTAGCTTTGCATCCTGGGAAGAGGCTGCCGACTTCCTCGTGGTCTCTTGAAGGATGCTGAGTATGAAAAGCAGTAGCAAGTAAGCCTGCAGTTTGGTTATGCACTCTGATGTAGACAACAGTACTGATATGCATCAGTAGGGCTTAATTTATACAGCCATCCCCTAATATTCAGGGAAGCTGATTCCAGGACCGCTGCAGATACCAAAATCTGCAAATGCTTAAATCTCACAGATATATCATGGCACGAGATTGATGTGTAACCTACATACATCCACTGTACACTTTAAATCATTCCCACATAGAAATGCCATGTGACTACTTACACTGTTGAGGAAATCCTGACAGGATAAAGAAGTCAACACGGTCAGCTATCCCCCACCCTTAGGATACTTTTAATCGGTGGTCAGTTCAATCCAAGTTTCTAACTTATGAAAATGGAGGCCAAGCTGCATTTGTAGGAAGGTTAGGTTAATCTAGAGGCTAGTGTTGTCTAACGAGTCACACGGAGATGTTTGCTGACAGGGAGAGTTCTAAATTAGAGTACTTGAAAGCCCACAATGGTCAGAGCGGGAGGAAAAACAGCGTGCCTCTGGTTGGCAAGAGGACACAGAGATGCTGGTGTAAGCAGATGTCAGCCGTACACATGTTCATGCCAGTGTTACCACCAGCGCTGGCTCCTCTCTAAGCCCCTGGCCAAGGAAACAACTGTTTCTGAGCTGAAGACAGCAGATTTATGATCTATTTCATAAGCACTTCTAGGCTATCACTCTAAAACCTAACATAGAGGGCGATGATGGTGCTATATCTGTTCATCCACTCCATAAATTTTTTTCTGAATACCTTCTGTGTGTCGGGAAACATGCTAGACATCATGTATATAATAAAGATGGAAAAAAATCCACAATCCCTTCCCCACACAGCCCATCAGAGACAGACTTGGAAGGAAAGATGTGACTGAATGAGACAGAAGCAGTGGACAGGTCTGATGTGGTTCTGCAGAACCCGGGGAGCACAGAACCCCATGGGGAAGAAGGCTCCAGGAAGAATTTGAGTAAGCTTTAAGGAATAAGAGTCGGATGAGTGTGGGAGATTATTCCAAGGAGAGGGACCAGGGAAGCCAGCACAAAGGGACAGGAAATGCCATGGCATACAGCTGGATGTCTACCATTTCAAGGTACCTAGATGAGCTATAAGGGGAGTCGGGGCTGGAGAGGAGCCCCCAGTGTGCCCTGTGTAGAAGTCAAAGGGAAATGGCCGGCTGCACACGGCAAGACCAGTTGCGGAAATCCAGGACGTAATAGGAAAGATGTGGATAGATGCAATACTCGAAACTGCAAAACTGGAAGGCACAGGAGTTTGGATATAAAGAGGAGAGAGAAGTTTTTCAGGATAATCGAACAGACCATGACCTGTGACAAATATTTAAATTCCATCTAACAGAAAATAAATCAAAGCCCAGAGAGAGGTAGAACCTTGTCCAAGTCACATATGATACCTAGATGCATGCCTTTTATCTAGTGACTTTCAACCCTAGTTTTTTGTTTTGGTTTGTTTTGTTTTTTTGTTTTGTTTTGGTTTGAGACAGGGTTTCTCTATGTAGCTCTGGCTGTCCTGGAACTCACTTTGTAGACCAAGCTGGCCTCGAACTCACAGAGATCCACCTCCCTCTGCCTCCCGAGGACACCACTACAACCTGGCTCTAGCAACCCATTCCTAAGCTGATGTCCCTTGGACCCCCATGTTTCTGTCCCAAGAAGTTCCTGCCACCCCTCAGTCTTTCTCTCCCTTATGTTTTCAGTCCTCTCCTCCAAATGGATCCATCCTTCAGACTACGAGTAACTCAAGTTTCTATTTTAAAGAAGTCTTCCTTTGACTGTAGCCTCCCCCGTCCATCATCACTGCTTCTTCCTTCTGTATTCATGATCTTCATTCATTCACCACTTAGTGGCTCTTAAGCTCACAGCTATGGCCGCTTCCCTGAAAGCCCAGACAAATAAATTTTCAGCTGTGAGATCCAGAGAACCAGGCTTTTCTGGTATCTGATGCGACCCATTTCCTTCACCTTGAAAACCTATCCCCGCCTGTACTTCCATGGTATGGGGAAGCTCCAAGCTTCCTCTGCCTGGCTGTTGGTAACCTCCCCCTTTTAAATCAGAGCACAACTCTTTATAAAGTACATTAATCAAGTGTATCGATCCGTGTGTCTATATCCCTGTCAGCCAAGTGAAGATCCAAGGCGTTCCCAGAACCCAGTCCAGCTCAAATCCCCAAGCCATTCTTACCATTGTCTCATTGTATAGCCCTGGCTGGCCCAGCACTCACTATGTAGACCAGGCTGGCCCTGAACTCAAAGGGATCAGCATGCTTCTGTCTCCAAGAGCTGAAAATAAAGACATTCACCACCATGCCTGGCTTAGCTGTTATCGTCTCATTTTGAGATACTGTCTCCTGTAGCCCAGGGTGGTCTCTAATTTCCTATGTAGCTGAGGATGACCCTGAACTTCTTTTTACCATGCCTGATATATGCACTACTGGGAACTGAACCCAGGGCCTTACAAATGCTAGGCTACATTCTATGAAACGAGGTGCATCCCCAGCCCTGTGTCGTGAGTGTGTGTGTGTGTGTGTGTGTGTGTGTGTGTGTGTGTGTGTGGTATATTTTTCCATTATAAGAGTGTATCCTGAGTAATTGCTCTGTTATCCTGTCCACAGGTATCTTCACTGCGTGCTGGTTGGAACTACCATGACAAAAGCCACCATGAACATTTCGGGGTATGTTTTTGATGAACGCATGCATGCATTCATTTCTCTTGAATGTATACCTCCAAGTGTAACTGCCCGGTCACAGAGTTGGCATATGTGTCTCTTTAGTAAGTATTGTCAAACAGTTTTTCAAATTGGCCCTAACAACTTACTCTCTAGCAGCAGGAGATGAGGATTTCAGTTGCTGCACATCCTCTGACCACCTGGCATTTTTTTAAAAAGCCATTCTGGTGGGTAAACAGTGGGTTCTTTTTGGGTAAGTGTTTTCGTGTGCTATTGATCATCTGAATGAAAAATAACTCCTATCCCCGCCACCACGGATTCTAGTAGTAATTCATGCTCTATTTGCCATTTACTTGCATATTTCACTAATTCCCCAAGTTTCATTCATTCATTCATTCATTATCTACTCACCAGGTATTTATCTATGCCTGGCACTGTGCTGGAGGTAGAGAGTGAAGAGAGGGGGTGGGTGTAGCAGGCTTTCTTTTGGGCCACCAGCCAGCTCCGACATCATGATACAGGGACTTAATATTAGTTATAATACTCGGCCTTAGCTTAGGCTTGTCCCACTAGCTCTTTAACTTAATTTAACCTGTTTCTTTTCATCTACTTTTTGCCTCGGGGCCTTTTACCTTTCTTTCTGTATGTCCTACTTTCCTGCTTCCTCTGTGGCTGGCTGGTGTCTCCCTCTTCTCCCTCATTCTCCATTCTCTCTTGAGCCTGATTCCTCCTCCTACTTATTCTCTCTGCCTAGCTATTGGCCTTTCAGCTTTTTATTAGACCAATCAGGTGCCTTAGACACGCAAAGCAACACCTCTTTACATCCTTAAGCAAAGGCGGTTTAAACTAACACACCTTTAAATAGTTAAAGTAATAGTCCACAACAGCTGGTGAGATGTTGCGTTCAATAAAGTGCTGTGTAAGCAGGAGGACTTGGTCCTCAGCACCTGCATAAAAGCTGGGCACAGTAGCACATGCCTGTAATCCCAGCACTGGGAAGACAGAGACAGGAGGATTCCAGGAACTCTCGGGCCAGCCAGTCTAACTGAATTGGCAGGCTTCAGATTCAGGAAATGACCTTGTCTCAAAAAGTAAGGTGTAGAGTGAGGAAAATGTCTGACGTCAACCTTTGGCCTATAAACACACACGCACACACACACACACACACACACACACACACACACACACGAGTGAAGAAGCTGAGTGTGATGACACAAATCTATAATCCCAGCACTTGGGAAACATAGACAAGATCTTGGGTTCAAGGCTTGACTTAGCAACATAGCAACTGCTGTCTCAAATATAAAAATAAGGTGCAAAGCCCGCTGTGGTGGAGCACACCTTCAGTCTCAGCACTTGGGAAGCAGAGGCTGGCCGATCTCTGTGAGTTGGAGGCCAGCCTAGTCTACATGGTGAGTTCTAGGACGGCTAGGGCTGTTACACAGAGAAACCCTGTCTCAAAAAAAAAACCAATAAATAAATAGATAGATAAATAAATGGCAATGAGGCAAAAATGAGAGCCGTGGAGCAGGCCAGTAAGATAGATGTGACCCCGTCTCTCTTAAAATACAGTTTATATTTAGTGACAATTCAGCAGATGATTGTTCACAGGGGACTGTTTGGCTTGAGTAGAAGTGAGAAGCTGAGTAAAGTCTATTTTATATGACATTTCAATTGACTTTGGTTTTATTTCTTGTTTTTTTTTTTGGGGGGGGGGTTGTTTTGATTTGTTTTTGAGACAAGATTTCAATATAGAACCCTAGCCAGCCTAGAACTTGCTATATATACCAGGCTAACCTTGAACTCACAGAAAGCTGTGTGGCCTGTGCCTCCTGAGTGCTGGGATTAAAGTGCCTTCATGCCTCAGCTGACATTTCAAATGGAAGTTTAAAAGAAAAAGTTAATATGTACACACACACACACACACACACACACACACACACACACACCCCTAACTGGGCACAGTGGCACATACCCATAGTCTAACTATAGTAGAGATGGAGACCAGAGAATCTGTGACGCAAAGCTAAATAAACAAGACAGAACAGAATCCTGGGCTGGAGGTGTAGCTCAGTGGTGGAGGCATGCTTAGCATGTTTGGAGCCCTGGGTTCAAGCCCCATCACTCCCTGGAGTTCTGTGTGCAGGGGAAATGGAGTGAGGCGAGATGGTGAATGCAGGGCAGAGGGGAAGAGTAACCTGAGGGACCACAACGACTCCTCCCAGAAGCTCATCTGTTTCGGTCCCTTTGCATCCTTTGGATTACTCTGGTTGTAAAAACAAAGGAACTGGGGGTGTGGGAAGAGTCTTCACCATTATACACACTGGTGGGTGGGGACTGAAACTGGAGAAATTTGCTCAGGTGGTGGACAGGAAGAGAACACTGAAGTTGCTTCTCCACTAGGTGAGCCTTTTCACCGTGGAGCTGCTCAAGAACGATGCCTCCACCTCCCACTTGGCCGCAGCCTCCTCCCTCACCCACGCTCAGGAGAGCTGCTTCAGTGAGTCACTGGGAGCCACAGGGGCCCCGTTGTCCAGGGAGCCTTGCTCTAGGTAGAGGAGCAAACCTCCCTGGGAAAGCAGGGGCCATGGAGATGCCTGAGAATTCTGGGAATGTGCAGCACACACCCAGTCACACAGCAGCTAGTTACAGACAGGCACAGGCTGAGAGAAATGGAAACGGACTCGTATTTGTCAAAGCAACCTCAAGTCAGTGTTTTCTTTTTCTTTTCTGGCAGGGCCGAAGATCGAACCTAGGCCTTCATGAATGTTAGGCAAGCACTCTTCCCCTGAGCTACAGCCCTGGCCCTTGGACAGACATATGAAGACACAAAGACAGAATGCCATCCCAGGGCCTGGTAGACAGCAGGCCTCTACAACAGTCATTCACTCTCCTTGCCCTACTAGGAGGTGTTAGCCCTGCAGAGCCCTGTACAGAAACAGACAAGTAGGTTCTATAAGATACTAGAAACTGCCAGGCGATGGTGACCCACACCTTTAATCCCAGCAGAGGCAGGTGGATCTCTGAGTTCAAGGCCAGTCTGATCTATGCAGGAAGTTCCAGGACAGCCAGGGCTACATAGAGAAACTATCTGGGACCTCTCTCCTCAAAAAACAACAACAACAAAAAAAACCCATACTGGAAACTTTTTTACCATGAGATCCTTAGTCCAGCAGTCTAGAGATTTCCTCCTTTGTATCCTGGCTCTCTCCCTTACAGGATGGGAGTAATGGATTCCTTACGGATCCTTCCTAAGGGCACAGAGGCACAGTAGTCATTTGAACACAGAATTGAGTACATATCCTTAATCTGAACCTCCAAACTTTGCTTGTTTGGTTATTTTTACTCACTTTTTTTTTTGGTTTTTTGAGACAGGGTTTCTCTGTGTAGCTTTGCGCCTTTCCTGGATCTCACTCTGTAGTCCAGGCTGGCCCCGAACTCACAGAGATCCGCCTGGCTCTGCCTCCCGAGTGCTGGGATTAAAGGTGTGCGCCACCACCGCCCGGCTTGTTTTGTTATTTTTTAAGAGCCCAGGCTAGTCTTGGACTCTACATAGCTAAAGATGACCTGAAGTCTGGTCCTCTTTCCTTCTCCTCC